>NC_092340.1:171264000-171575000 GCF_046630445.1 Rutidosis leptorrhynchoides
ATATATATATATATATGTGTATATATATAGATCAAAAGATTTCGTAGATTACGGAGGACTTTGCGGGATATGTCAGGCAAAGTTTAAAGTAACAGATACGATAAGATATGATTTAGCAGATATGCTAAGATATGAATTTTTTTCTATGCACTATTCATGCAATCAATGCAGCAAGACGTGTCTCAGACTAAAAATGATAAGCAGGTAATTTCCTGAGGATGATAAGTAGTTAATTTTCGACACAAAATGATAAGCAAAACTTTTAACATGCAGACACGGTCGATGTAGTGACCCGAACTTTTCCATGTTTATATATATTAATTGAGATTGATATTTACATGATTAATTGTTTCCAACATGTTAAGCAATCAAACTTGTTAAGACTTGATTAATTGAAATAGGTTTCATATAGACAATTGACCACCCAAGTTGACCGGTGATTCACGAACGTTAAAACTTGTAAAAACTATATGATGACATATATATGGTTATATATATAGTTAACATGATATTATGATATGTAAACATATCATTCAGTATATTAACAATGAACTACATATGTAAAAACAAGACTACTAACTTAATGATTTTGAAACGAGACATATATGTAATGATTATCGTTGTAACGACATTTAATGTATATATATCATATTAAGAGATATTCGTACATCATAATATCATGATAATATAATAATTTAAAATCTCTTTTGATATTATAAACATTGGGTTAACAACATTTAACAAGATCGTTAACCTAAAGGTTTCAAAACAACATTTACATGTAACGACTAACGATGACTTAACGACTCAGTTAAAATGTATATACATGTAGTGTTTTAATATGTATTCATACACTTTTGAAAGACTTCAAGACACTTATCAAAATACTTCTACTTAACAAAAATGCTTACAATTACATCCTCGTTCAGTTTCATCAACAATTCTACGCGTATGCACCCGTATTCGTACTCGTACAATACACAGCTTTTAGATGTATGTACTATTGGTATATACACTCCAATGATCAGCTCTTAGCAGCCCATGTGAGTCACCTAACACATGTGGGAACCATCATTTGGCAACTAGCATGAAATATCTCATAAAATTACAAAAATATGAGTAATCATTCATGACTTATTTACATGAAAACAAAATTACATATCCTTTATATCTAATCCATACACCAACGACCAAAAACACCTACAAACACTTTCATTCTTCAATTTTCTTCATCTAATTGATCTCTCTCAAGTTCTATCTTCAAGTTCTAAGTGTTCTTCATAAATTCCAAAAGTTCTAGTTTTATAAAATCAAGAATACTTTCAAGATTGCTAGCTCACTTCCAATCTTGTAAGGTGATCATCCAACCTCAAGAAATCTTTGTTTCTTACAGTAGGTTATCATTCTAATACAAGATAATAATCATATTCAAACTTTGGTTCAATTTCTATAACTATAACAATCTTATTTCAAGTGATGATCTTACTTGAACTTGTTTTCGTGTCATGATTTTGCTTCAAGAACTTTGAGCCATCCAAGGATCCATTGAAGCTAGATCCATTTTTCACTTTTCCAGTAGGTTCATCCAAGGAACTTAAGGTAGTAATGATGTTCATAACATCATTCGGTTCATACATATAAAGCTATCTTATTCGAAGGTTTAAACTTGTAATCACTAGAACATAGTTTAGTTAATTCTAAACTTGTTCGCAAACAAAAGTTAATCCTTCTAACTTGACTTTTAAAATCAACTAAACACATGTTCTATATCTATATGATATTCTAACTTAATGATTTAAAACCTGGAAACACGAAAAACACCGTAAAACCGGATTTACGCCGTCGTAGTAACACCGCGGGCTGTTTTGGGTTAGTTAATTAAAAACTATGATAAACTTTGATTTAAAAGTTGTTATTCTGAGAAAATGATTTTTATTATGAACATGAAACTATATCCAAAAATTATGGTTAAACTCAAAGTGGAAGTATGTTTTCTAAAATGGTCATCTAGACGTCGTTCTTTCGACTGAAATGACTACCTTTACAAAAACGACTTGTAACTTATTTTTCCGACTATAAACCTATACTTTTTCTGTTTAGATTCATAAAATAGAGTTCAATATGAAACCATAGCAATTTGATTCACTCAAAACGGATTTAAAATGAAGAAGTTATGGGTAAAACAAGATTGGATAATTTTTCTCATTTTAGCTACGTGAAAATTGGTAACAAATCTATTCCAACCATAACTTAATCAACTTGTATTGTATATTATGTAATCTTGAGATACCATAGACACGTATACAATGTTTCGACCTATCATGTCGACACATCTATATATATTTCGGAACAACCATAGACACTCTATATGTGAATGTTGGAGTTAGCTATACAGGGTTGAGGTTGATTCCAAAATATATATAGTTTGAGTGGTGATCAATACTGAGATACGTATACACTGGGTCGTGGATTGATTCAAGATAATATTTATCGATTTATTTCTGTACATCTAACTGTGGACAACTAGTTTTAGGTTACTAACGAGGACAGCTGACTTAATAAACTTAAAACATCAAAATATATTAAAAGTGTTGTAAATATATTTTGAACATACTTTAATATATATGTATATATTGTTATAGGTTCGTGAATCAACCAGTGGCCAAGTCTTACTTCCCGACGAAGTAAAAAATCTGTGAAAGTGAGTTATAGTCCCACTTTTAAAATCTAATATTTTTGGGATGAGAATACATGCAGGTTTTATAAATGATTTACAAAATAGACACAAGTACGTGAAACTACATTCTATGGTTGAATTATCGAAATCGAATATGCCCCTTTTTATTAAGTCTGGTAATCTAAGAATTAGGGAACAGACACCCTAATTGACGCGAATCCTAAAGATAGATCTATCGGGCCCAACAAGCCCCATCCAAAGTACCGGATGCTTTAGTACTTCGAAATTTATATCATATCCGAAGGGTGTCCCGGAATGATGGGGATATTCTTATATATGCATCTTGTTAATGTCGGTTACCAGGTGTTCACCATATGAATGATTTTTTATCTCTATGTATGGGATGTGTATTGAAATATGAAATCTTGTGGTCTATTATTATGATTTGATATATATAGGTTAAACCTATAACTCACCAACATTTTTGTTGACGTTTTAAGCATGTTTATTCTCAGGTGATTATTAAGAGCTTCCGCTGTCGCATACTTAAATAAGGACGAGATTTGGAGTCCATGCTTGTATGATATTGTGTAAAAACTGCATTCAAGAAACTTATTTTGTTGTAACATATTTGTATTGTAAACCATTATGTAATGGTCGTGTGTAAACAGGATATTTTAGATTATCATTATTTGATAATCTACGTAAAGCTTTTTAAACCTTTATTGATGAAATAAAGGTTATGGTTTGTTTTAAAATGAATGCAGTCTTTGAAAACGTCTCATATAGAGGTCAAAACCTCGCAACGAAATCAATTAATATGGAACGTTTTTAATCAATAAGAACGGGACATTTCAGTTGGTATCCGAGCGTTGGTCTTAGAGAACCAGATTTTGCATTAGTGTGTCTTATCGAGTTTGTTAGGATGCATTAGTGAGTCTGGACTTCGACCGTATTTACTTGAAAAATGATTGCTTAACAAATTTTGTTGGAAACTATATATTTTTAACATGTGAATATTATGTGATATATTAATCTCTTAACGCGTTTGATATTATGTGATAGATGTCTACCTCTAGAACAAGTCCCATTGACTCACCTAATAATAATGAAGAGTTAAATGTAAATTGGAATGATTCGTGGACTGATTCACAAGTTCCCGAAGAGGAACCAGAAGAAGAGTCGGAACCGGAAGAAGAATCGGAACCGGAAGAAGAATCGGAACCGGATGAAGAAATAGAACCGGTGGGGGAAATAATAAAACGGTTAAGTAAAAGAAAATCCTCAACCAACCGACCAAGGTTAATTATGGTCAATGGTGTTTCCGCTAAGGAAGCAAAATATTGGGAGGATTACCAATTCTCCGATGAATCGGATTCCGACGAGAATTCCGATGATGTTATAGAAATTACCCCAACTGAATTTAAAAAGGCAAAAGAAAATAATAAGGGAAAGGGTATAAAAATAGAGAAATCTAATTCCAACCCCGATGAACTTTATATGTATCGTCAACGCCCGAAGTCCTTAAGTTGTAACAATGACCCGGGAACCTCTAAACCACCAGGTTTTTCTAAACCAATGTGGACAACGACAGCTCGTATTAGGGGAACATCATATATCCCTAGAAACTTGGCAAAACGAACCAAAACCGAAGAAGAAGAAACGAGCGAGTCGGAATAAGATAGTTGTATTCGTGTGGTGTAATATATGTAATATAGTGTTCTTATGCTTTATGATATATGTAAAAATTGCTTGTATTAATAAGTATTTTTTTATGAATCTAACTCTTGTCTATTTTACAGTTTAAAAACACAAAATGGATAGACAACCCAATATTTTAAGAGACCTACCCGGAGACATGATTGATGAAATCTTGTCTAGAGTCGGCCAGAATTCCTCGGCACAACTATTTAATGCGAGATCAGTTTGTAAGACATTCGAAGAACGTTCCAAGAATGTCTTGGTTTATAAGAGACTTTCGTTTGAAAGATGGGGGATATCACATTGGGAAACCCATAAGTTACGATGTGTTTACTTTGACGCATATATTGCGGGGAATCCAAATGCTATTTTACGCAACGGGTTAAGAAATTATTTTGACTCAATATATCCGAATATTGGACTTCGTGATTTAGAAAAAGCGGCTAACATGCAACATAAAGAAGCATGTTATGCTTACGGATTAGTAATGTTCGCTTCTCACCAAAGTGATAACAAGAACATCGGGCTACAACTATTAAACAAAACGTTTCCACAAGTGACGGAGTCGGTAATTGGGGTAAGAAATGAGGTTTTTAGATTATTACGGGACTGTTGGACATTACGTAACCCTCGTCCCTTTGACGACGTTACAACACGCTGTCTTATCAACGGCCATAACGGTTATGTTGCACAAGACCAAGGATGGGAAGTAGTCCTAGTAAAACTAGAATGCATGACTTGTTTCTGGACGTATGAATTACGTGTCTTTATTGCCTTTGCTGAACGACTTGTGTACTAGCTAGAATTATCTTCACAACTATATTGTATCAAAGTTATTGTGTGCTATATTTCATGCTTTATGTAAAATAAGCGGTATTGTAAGTTTGTAAAATATTGTATAAAAGTTTGAACGCGAAATATTATTATAATCAGTTTTTCATATAGAATTGTAGTAGTTGAATTGTATATTAGCTACTAAGTATGAACTTAACGGGTAGGTACTACCCGAATTTAAACTTATAAAACGCTAATATGAAGAAAAAGCTTTTATAAATGAGTTCATATTATGCTACGAAATACTATTAACTACTCTTAATATTCTGTATGATTAACTTGTTCCATTTAACTATTTTGAAGGAAATGGCACCGACTACTCGACACACCGTGAATATGAATGAAGAGGAATTCCGTACTTTTCTAGCTTCAAACATAGCCGCAGTACAGGCTGCGCTACATACCAACAATAACCTTGGATCTAGCAGTACAGGAAATCGTGTAGGATGCACCTACAAAGAATTCACTGCCTGCAAACCTTTGGAATTTGATGGAACCGAAGGACCGATCGGATTGAAACGGTGGACCGAGAAGGTCGAATCGGTGTTTGCCATAAGTAAGTGTACTGAAGAGGACAAAGTAAAGTACGCTACGCATACCTTCACAGGTTCTGCGTTAACATGGTGGAATACCTATCTAGAGCAAGTGGGACAAGACGATGCGTACGCACTACCGTGGTCAGCATTCAAGCACTTGATGAACGAGAAGTACCGTCCCAGAACCGAGGTCAATAAGCTCAAGACAGAACTTAGAGGGTTACGAACCCAAGGATTTGATATTACCACGTATGAAAGACGATTCACAGAATTGTGCCTATTGTGTCCGGGAGCGTTCGAAGATGAGGAAGAGAAGATCGACGCGTTTGTGAAAGGATTACCGGAAAGAATCCAAGAAGATATAAGTTCACACGAGCCCGCCTCCATACAACAGGCATGTAGAATGGCTCACAAACTCGTGAACCAAATTGAAGAAAGAATTAAAGAACAGACTGCTGAAGAGGCCAATGTGAAGCAAGTCAAAAGAAAGTGGGAGGAAAATGGTGATAAGAATCACCAATACAACAACAACAGCAATTACAACAATAATCGCAACAATTATCCCAACAATCGCAACATCAATCGCAACTACAACAAACGGCCCAACGACAACAACAACAACAACAACAGCAACTACAACAATCATCCCAACAACAATAATAACCGCAACAACAACAACAATCAGAAGCAGCTATGCCAAAGGTGTGAAAAGTATCACTCGGGGTTCTGCACCAAATTTTGCAACAAGTGTAAAAGAAATGGTCATAGCGCGGCGAAGTGTGAGGTCTACGGACCAAGGGTTAATAGAACGAAAGGAACAAATGGTGTCGGAACGAGTAATGGCGGAGCAAGTAGTGTCGGAGCAAGTTATGCCAATGTAGTTTGTTATAAATGTGGAAAACCGGGCCACATTATTAGAAATTGCCCGAACCAGGAGAACACGAATGGACAAGGCCGTGGAAGAGTTTTCAATATTAATGCGGCAGAGGCACAGGAAGACCCGGAGCTTGTTACGGGTACGTTTCTTATTGACAATAAATCTGCTTACGTTTTATTTGATTCGGGTGCGGATAGAAGCTATATGAGTAGAGATTTTTGTGCTAAATTAAGTTGTCCATTGACGCCTTTGGATAGTAAATTTTTACTCGAATTAGCAAATGGTAAATTAATTTCAGCAGATAATATATGTCGGAATCGAGAAATTAAACTGGTTAGCGAAACATTTAAGATTGATTTGATACCAGTAGAGTTAGGGAGTTTTGATGTGATAATCGGTATGGACTGGTTGAAAGAAGTGAAAGCGGAGATCGTTTGTTACAAAAATGCAATTCGCATTATACGAGAAAAAGGAAAACCCTTAATGGTGTACGGAGAAAAGGGCAACATGAAGCTACATCTTATTAGTAATTTGAAGGCACAAAAACTAATAAGAAAAGGTTGCTATGCTGTTCTAGCACACGTCGAGAAAGTACAAACTGAAGAAAAGAGCATCAATGATGTTCCCGTCGCAAAAGAATTTCCTGATGTATTTCCGAAAGAATTACCGGGATTACCCCCACATCGATCAGTTGAATTTCAAATAGATCTTGTACCAGGAGCTGCACCAATAGCTCGTGCTCCTTACAGACTCGCACCCAGCGAGATGAAAGAACTACAAAGCCAATTACAAGAACTTTTAGAGCGTGGTTTCATTCGACCAAGCACATCACCGTGGGGAGCTCCTGTTTTGTTTGTCAAGAAGAAAGATGGTACATTCAGGTTGTGTATCGACTACCGAGAGTTGAACAAACTTACCATCAAGAACCGCTACCCACTACCGAGAATCGATGACTTATTTGATCAACTACAAGGCTCGTCTGTTTATTCAAAGATTGACTTACGTTCCGGGTATCATCAAATGCGGGTGAAAGAAGATGATATTCCAAAGACTACTTTCAGAACACGTTACGGTCATTACGAGTTTATGGTCACGCCGTTTGGTTTAACTAATGCACCAGCTGTGTTCATGGACCTTATGAACCGAGTGTGTGGACCATACCTTGACAAGTTTGTCATTGTTTTCATTGATGACATACTTATTTACTCAAAGAATGACCAAGAACACGGTGAAATTTTGAGAAAGGTGTTAGAAGTATTGAGGAAGGAAGAATTGTACACTAAGTTTTCAAAGTGTGCATTTTGGTTGGAAGAAGTTCAATTCCTCGGTCACATAGTGAACAAAGAAGGTATTAAGGTGGATCCGGCAAAGATAGAAACTGTTGAAAAGTGGGAAACCCCGAAAACTCCGAAACACATACGCCAGTTTTTAGGACTAGCTGGTTACTACAGAAGGTTCATCCAAGACTTTTCCAGAATAGCAAAACCCTTGACTGCATTAACGCATAAAGGGAAGAAATTTGAATGGAAGGATGAACAAGAGAAAGCGTTTCAGTTATTGAAGAAAAAGCTAACTACGGCACCAATATTGTCATTGCCTGAAGGGAATGATGATTTTGTGATTTATTGTGACGTATCAAAGCAAGGTCTCGGTTGTGTATTAATGCAACGAACGAAGGTGATTGCTTATGCGTCTAGACAATTGAAGATTCACGAGCAGAATTATACGACGCATGATTTGGAATTAGGCGCGGTTGTTTTTGCATTAAAGACTTGGAGGCACTACTTATATGGGGTCAAAAGTATTATATATACCGACCACAAAAGTCTTCAACACATATTTAATCAGAAACAACTGAATATGAGGCAGCGTAGGTGGATTGAATTATTGAATGATTACGACTTTGAGATTCGTTACCACCCGGGGAAGGCAAATGTGGTAGCCGATGCCTTGAGCAGGAAGGACAGAGAACCCATTCGAGTAAAATCTATGAATATAATGATTCATAATAACATTACTACTCAAATAAAGGAGGCGCAACAAGGAGTTTTAAAAGAGGGAAATTTAAAGGATGAAATACCCAAAGGATCGGAGAAGCATCTTAATATTCGGGAAGACGGAACCCGGTATAGGGCTGAAAGGATTTGGGTACCAAAATTTGGAGATATGAGAGAAATGGTACTTAGAGAAGCTCATAAAACCAGATACTCAATACATCCTGGAACGGGGAAGATGTACAAGGATCTCAAGAAACATTTTTGGTGGCCGGGTATGAAAGCCGATGTTGCTAAATACGTAGGAGAATGTTTGACGTGTTCTAAGGTCAAAGCTGAGCATCAGAAACCATCAGGTCTACTTCAACAACCCGAAATCCTGGAATGGAAATGGGAAAACATTACCATGGATTTCATCACTAAATTGCCAAGGACTGCAAGTGGTTTTGATACTATTTGGGTAATAGTTGACCGTCTCACCAAATCAGCACACTTTTTACCAATAAGAGAAGATGACAAGATGGAGAAGTTAGCACGACTGTATTTGAAGGAAGTCATCTCCAGAAATGGAATACCAATCTCTATTATCTCTGATAGGGATGGCAGATTTATTTCAAGATTCTGGCAGACATTACAGCAAGCATTAGGAACTCGTCTAGACATGAGTACTGCCTATCATCCACAAACTGATGGCCAGAGCGAAAGGACGATACAAACGCTTGAAGACATGCTACGAGCATGTGTTATTGATTTCGGAAACAGTTGGGATCGACATCTACCGTTAGCAGAATTTTCCTACAACAACAGCTACCATTCAAGCATTGAGATGGCGCCGTTTGAAGCACTTTATGGTAGAAAGTGCAGGTCTCCGATTTGTTGGAGTGAAGTGGGGGATAGACAGATTACGGGTCCGGAGATTATACAAGAAACTACCGAGAAGATCATCCAAATTCAACAACGGTTGAAAATCGCCCAAAGTCGACAAAAGAGCTACGCTGACATTAAAAGAAAAGATATAGAATTTGAAATTGGAGAGATGGTCATGCTTAAAGTTGCACCATGGAAAGGCGTTGTTCGATTTGGTAAACGAGGGAAATTAAATCCAAGGTATATTGGACCATTCAAGATTATTGATCGTGTCGGACCAGTAGCTTACCGACTTGAGTTACCTCAACAACTCGCGGCTGTACATAACAATTTCCACGTCTCGAATTTGAAGAAATGTTTTGCTAAAGAAGATCTCACTATTCCGTTAGATGAAATTCAAATCAACGAAAAACTTCAATTCATCGAAGAACCCGTCGAAATAATGGATCGTGAGGTTAAAAGACTTAAGCAAAACAAGATACCAATTGTTAAGGTTTGATGGAATGCTCGTAGAGGACCCGAGTTCACCTGGGAGCGTTAAGATCAGATGAAGAAGAAATACCCGCATCTATTTCCAGAAGATTCGTCAACACCTTCAACAGCTTAAAATTTCGGGACGAAATTTATTTAACGGGTAGGTACTGTAGTGACCCGAACTTTTCCATGTTTATATATATTAATTGAGATTGATATTTACATGATTAATTGTTTCCAACATGTTAAGCAATCAAACTTGTTAAGACTTGATTAATTGAAATAGGTTTCATATAGACAATTGACCACCCAAGTTGACCGGTGATTCACGAACGTTAAAACTTGTAAAAACTATATGATGACATATATATGGTTATATATATAGTTAACATGATATTATGATATGTAAACATATCATTAAGTATATTAACAATGAACTACATATGTAAAAACAAGACTACTAACTTAATGATTTTGAAACGAGACATATATGTAACGATTATCGTTGTAACGACATTTAATGTATATATATCATATTAAGAGATATTCGTACATCATAATATCATGATAATATAATAATTTAAAATCTCTTTTGATATTATAAACATTGGGTTAACAACATTTAACAAGATCGTTAACCTAAAGGTTTCAAAACAACATTTACATGTAACGACTAACGATGACTTAACGACTCAGTTAAAATGTATATACATGTAGTGTTTTAATATGTATTCATACACTTTTTAAAGACTTCAAGACACTTATCAAAATACTTCTACTTAACAAAAATGCTTACAATTACATCCTCGTTCAGTTTCATCAACAATTCTACTCGTATGCACCCGTATTCGTACTCGTACAATACACAGCTT
The DNA here is from genome assembly GCF_046630445.1 of Rutidosis leptorrhynchoides. Classification (NCBI taxonomy): domain Eukaryota; kingdom Viridiplantae; phylum Streptophyta; class Magnoliopsida; order Asterales; family Asteraceae; genus Rutidosis; species Rutidosis leptorrhynchoides. The sequence goes on from NC_092340.1 coordinate 171,274,833, forward strand.
TTAGATGTATGTACTATTGGTATATACACTCCAATGATCAGCTCTTAGCAGCCCATGTGAGTCACCTAACACATGTGGGAACCATCATTTGGCAACTAGCATGAAATATCTCATAAAATTACAAAAATATGAGTAATCATTCATGACTTATTTACATGAAAACAAAATTACATATCCTTTATATCTAATCCATACACCAACGACCAAAAACACCCACAAACACTTTCATTCTTCAATTTTCTTCATCTAATTAATCTCTCTCTAGTTCTATCTTCAAGTTCTAAGTGTTCTTCATAAATTCCAAAAGTTCTAGTTTTATAAAATCAAGAATACTTTCAAGATTGCTAGCTCACTTCCAATCTTGTAAGGTGATCATCCAACCTCAATAAATCTTTGTTTCTTACAGTAGGTTATCATTCTAATACAAGGTAATAATCATATTCAAACTTTGGTTCAATTTCTATAACTATAACAATCTTATTTCAAGTGATGATCTTACTTGAACTTGTTTTCGTGTCATGATTTTGCTTCAAGAACTTTGAGCCATCCAAGGATCCATTGAAGCTAGATCCATTTTTCTCTTTTCCAGTAGGTTCATCCAAGGAACTTAAGGTAGTAATGATGTTCATAACATCATTCGGTTCATACATATAAAGCTATCTTATTCAAAGGTTTAAACTTGTAATCACTAGAACATAGTTTAGTTAATTCTAAACTTGTTCGCAAACAAAAGTTAATCCTTCTAACTTGACTTTTAAAATCAACTAAACACATGTTCTATATCTATATGATATGCTAACTTAATGATTTAAAACCTGGAAACACGAAAAACACCGTAAAACCGGATTTACGCCGTCGTAGTAACACCGCGGGCTGTTTTGGGTTAGTTAATTAAAAACTATGATAAACTTTGATTTAAAAGTTGTTATTCTGAGAAAATGATTTTTATTATGAACATGAAACTATATCCAAAAATTATGGTTAAACTCAAAGTGGAAGTATGTTTTCTAAAATGGTCATCTAGACGTCGTTCTTTCGACTGAAATGACTACCTTTACAAAAACGACTTGTAACTTATTTTTCCGACTATAAACCTATACTTTTTCTGTTTAGATTCATAAAATAGAGTTCAATATGAAACCATAGCAATTTGATTCACTCAAAATGGATTTAAAATGAAGAAGTTATGGGTAAAACAAGATTGGATAATTTTTCTCATTTTAGCTACGTGAAAATTGGTAACAAATCTATTCCAACCATAACTTAATCAACTTGTATTGTATATTATGTAATCTTGAGATACCATAGACACGTATACAATGTTTCGACCTATCATGTCGACACATCTATATATATTTCGGAACAACCATAGACACTCTATATGTGAATGTTGGAGTTAGCTATACAGGGTTGAGGTTGATTCCAAAATATATATAGTTTGAGTGGTGATCAATACTGAGATACGTATACACTGGGTCGTGGATTGATTCAAGATAATATTTATCGATTTATTTCTGTACATCTAACTGTGGACAACTAGTTGTAGGTTACTAACGAGGACAGCTGACTTAATAAACTTAAAACATCAAAATATATTAAAAGTGTTGTAAATATATTTTGAACATACTTTAATATATATGTATATATTGTTATAGGTTCGTGAATCAACCAGTGGCCAAGTCTTACTTCCCGACGAAGTAAAAAATCTGTGAAAGTGAGTTATAGTCCCACTTTTAAAATCTAATATTTTTGGGATGAGAATACATGCAGGTTTTATAAATGATTTACAAAATAGACACAAGTACGTGAAACTACATTCTATGGTTGAATTATCGAAATCGAATATGCCCCTTTTTATTAAGTCTGGTAATCTAAGAATTAGGGAACAGACACCCTAATTGACGCGAATCCTAAAGATAGATCTATCGGGCCCAACAAGCCCCATCCAAAGTACCTGATGCTTTAGTACTTCGAAATTTATATCATATCCGAAGGGTGTCCCGGAATGATGGGGATATTCTTATATATGCATCTTGTTAATGTCGGTTACCAGGTGTTCACCATATGAATGATTTTTTATCTCTATGTATGGGATGTGTATTGAAATATGAAATCTTGTGGTCTATTATTATGATTTGATATATATAGGTTAAACCTATAACTCACCAACATTTTTGTTGACGTTTTAAGCATGTTTATTCTCAGGTGATTATTAAGAGCTTCCGCTGTCGCATACTTAAATAAGGACGAGATTTGGAGTCCATGCTTGTATGATATTGTGTAAAAACTGCATTCAAGAAACTTATTTTGTTGTAACATATTTGTATTGTAAACCATTATGTAATGGTCGTGTGTAAACAGGATATTTTAGATTATCATTATTTGATAATCTACGTAAAGCTTTTTAAACCTTTATTGATGAAATAAAGGTTATGGTTTGTTTTAAAATGAATGCAGTCTTTGAAAACGTCTCATATAGAGGTCAAAACCTCGCAACGAAATCAATTAATATGGAACGTTTTTAATCAATAAGAACGGGACATTTCAGTCGAAGTCCAGACTCACTAATGCATCCTATCGACTTATCAGTTAGACACACTAATGCAGACCTGGTTCGCTAAGACCACCGCTCTGATACCAACTAAAAGGACCCGTTCATATACATTATAAACGATTCACAATAGTTGATTACATTGCGAGGTATTTGACCTCTATATGATACATTTTACAAACATTGCATTCGTTTTTAAAAGACAAACTTTCTTTGCATCGAAAATTGACAGGCATGCATACCATTTCATAATATCCACTATCCAACTATAAATTGATTTAATAATAATCTTTGATGAACTCAATGACTCGAATGCAACGTTCTTCGAAATATGCTATGAAAAACTCCAAGTAATATCTTTAAAATGAGCAAATGCACAGCGGAAGATTTCTTTAACACCTGAGAATAAACATGCTTTAAAGTGTCAACCAAAGGGTTGGTGAGTTCATTAGTTTATCATAATCATTTATTTCCATCATTTTAATAGACCACAAGAATTTCATTTCCAGTTCTCATAAATATACGTCCCATGCATAGAGACAAAAATAATCATTCATATGGTGAACACCTGGTAACCGACATTAACTAGATACATATAAGAATATCCCCTATCATTCCGGGATCCTCCTTCGGACATGATATAAATTTCGAAGTACTAAAGCATCCGGTACTTTGGATGGGGTTTGTTAGGCCCAATAGATCTATCTTTAGGATTCGCGTCAATTAGGGTGTCTGTTCCCTAATTCTTAGATTACCAGACTTTAATAAAAAGGGGCATATTCGATTTCGATAATTCAACCATAGAATGTAGTTTCAATTACTTGTGTCTATTTCGTCAAACATTTATAAAAGCGCATGTATTCTCAGTCCCAAAAATATAAAGGGTAAAAAGGCAAATGAAACTCACCATACTGTATTTCGTTGTAAAAATACATATAACGTCATTGAACAAGTGCAAGGTTGTCCTCGGATTCACGAACCTAAATTAATTATATATATTTATGTGTTGGTCAATATTTGTTTAACAAATTAGGTCAAGTCATAGTGTACCACAATCCTAATGCTCGAGACTAATATGCAAAAGTCAACAAAAGTAAATTTGACTCAAAATAATTTCCAAAAATCTATACATGATTAATATATAGTTTAAATATCGTCGTTTTATATTTTTAAATATTTTTAAAAGATTTATTAGAGTAAATAATATAATTTATTTATTAATAAATAAAATTTTATATTAAATTTATATAATAAAATATACTTTTATATATATTAAGTAATAAAATTTATAGGGTTCATTTAATATCATAAAGATAATAGATAGGTATTATTAAAGTAAGTTATTACACGTAGTAAAATATGTTCGTATCACATATTTATTTGATAAAATAATATCTATAATGATAATAAGTAAAAGTTGTATTATTTTGTAATAATAATTATTATTATAAAAATATCAATATTTATAATTACTAAGATGACATTATGATAAAACGATAATTCTAATTATGATAACTTTAATATTTACGATAATTTTTAATATTATCTTTAAAAATAATAATTCTATTTAAAATAATAATAATAATAATGATATTTTATAGTAACAATGACATTTCTATTAAAATGATATTTTTTGTTAAAATGATAGTTTTAATATTAACGATACTTTTAATAATAATAGTAATGATAAAAATAATAAAAACGATAATTTTATCTAAATCAATATCTTATAATATTTTAATTTTATCATGATACTCTTACTCATTATTTCTTGATCGTTTCGTTTAATAGCTTTTAATCGTCTTTTATATCATGTTCATAATATTGATAATAATAGTAATCAAAATAATTAGGTGTTACAAATATTTGTTTTAATTACACTAATATTAATAATGATAGTTACTATAACATTATTAACGATAATACTAATAATTATCTTAATGATAATATAGTAATAATAATAATAATAACAATAACAATAACCATTTTTAAATAATGATATAAATATTAATAATGATAATAATAATAATAATACTAATAATAATAATAATAATAATAATAATAATAATAATAATAATAATAATAATAATAATAATAATAATAATAATAATTGGATAATAATAATAATACTAATTATAACTTTAACGATAATAACGATAGTAATAATAAAAAAAATACAATTTTTAATGATAAATCCCTTTTATTGATAAAGATAATAATAATGATAATAATAAGATAAAACTAGAACGACGATAAAAACGACGATAATAATAATCATTTTTAATAAAAATATCGAAAATTCAATTGATTATAACTTCTAATCCGTTCATCGAAACCATTCGATATCTAAAGGAAAAGTTCTTAATTTTTCGATAGCTTTCCAAGGACATGCATATCTTATATCTTATCTCAACCGTAAGTGTAACTAATTCAAGATTCAACCTAACCTGTCTAAGGGCAATATCAAAAGTACAAGCATGCATAATCCTAAATACTCGTGCACTAGTCAGGGATACACTATTAGTATGTAAAAGTTAAATTATGAGTACTCACGTATCAATATTGAGATTCAATATTGCATGAAAGGTACGTAGATACAACGGAAATGATAAACACTATATTTACCTCACGAGCATACCCATGAACCATACTCAATCACCTTCATAGCTATAACCCATAATTTCCTTAATCCTATCCTACTCGAAAAAAATTTTCGAAATCACTCGGACAGCACTCCGTCGTAATATTTTATGTATACTAATAATATTTTGAAATAATACAGAGTAAATATATATATATGTAAATCGATTGAGAGAGTTTAGAGAAAAATATTTTCAAGTTTCTATGAAATAATGAAACATATTGAATTCTATTTATAATAGATTTTTGAATTATTAAAGTGAATTATTAAAGTATGAATTATTAAAGTGAATAATTAAAGTATGAATTATTAAAGTGAATTATTAAAGTATGAATTATTAAAGTGAATTATTAAAGTATGAATTATTAAAGTGAATTATTAAAGTATGAATTATTAAAGTGAATTATTAAAGTTAAAGTAAAGTAAAAATAAAGTAAAGGTAAAGTTTAAGTATAGTAAAAGTATAAAACTATGTACATATAATAGCGTATAAATATATATAATATTAAATTTAAATCGTTATATATATTTATTAAAATAAAATATAAATATCGTTATCTTTATCATACTAGTTAAGTAATGAGTTGTCAAAAGTGGTTCCAGATATTTATAAAATTTATATACGTTTTAATAATAAAGTTCTTTTTAAACTGAAAACGTTTTTGTACGTTTGAAACTAAATAGATCAATCGAGTCTTTATGAGATTCAATCTTCCACTATCCTTTGTCGAGTTCTCAATGATTGACAATTTGTTCTTATTTATAAATCACTTTACCATTTTCCGAATATTGTTAAAATGGAAAGATTTCTCAAATCAACGTGGGCCTTTCAACAGAGACTTGTAATCATAATTCAATATATCTGATAATTCAATCATTTGATCTTATCTTCTAATTCCATTGATAAACATTTTGAAACAAATACAATCATATAAAGTATTTAATCTAATATTTTGTTTACGTTTCAAGTTATAATATATATATATATATATACATATACATATATAATCATATTCGTTTAATGGTTCGTGAATCGTTGGAACTTGGTGGAGGTTGAATGAATGTATGAACATAGTTTAAAATTCTTGAAATTTAACTTAACAAATATTGCTTATCGTGTCAAAAACATATAAAGATTAAAGTTTAAATTTGGTTGGAAATTTCCGGGTTGTCACACGTATGCCCAAGGTATGCATTGCATCCAAGATGGGCCGCTTATATCCTTAAATCGGATAAAGCATCGGGAGTTGAGCATAGTCCATCCAATCAGAATCACGATAGCCTAGTTCCTCGTGACATGCTAATCAAGAAATCAATTAGTAGGGAATATAGTGTCTACACCAAGGTATATCAATCCAATGAGTGTCTCGCAATCATCCTGACACTACGTTATCTTAAATCCTGGTGAACCACATCTTCTCTGTCCTTAGTTGTTGCATGCTAGCTAGCTTATTTTAATTATATTGCTTTGATATTTTAAATACAATTATAAATCAAATCAACCCAACTATACCCTTTACACAATTTGATATTTCGGGTAAAAGTGGTATCTAGAATAAACCGGTTGGACTTGGTTGTTAGATTTTCCAAACAGTCACCAATTTATTGGGACCAAAAGGATCCTGCCTCTCCACACAAGGTGTACCTGGCCACTAGTCTTGGATACTAAATTGTGTACAAACCCATCTTAATCACTAAATTATCTGAATAAGCTCCGTTTCAAATTCGACCGCTCAAGGAACGACCCTACGTCATATTTTCCCTTGCTAACCCATAGGAAGGAATAATAGATTTAGGCCCAGCATATATAAATTAAACAACCAACTTCTTCTGTTGATATCCTGAATTGACGTTTTGCAACCTAACGACACCGCATAAATAAACCGTCTAATTTGGACATATCAACATGTGAGATGACTGATTTTGCAAAATATCCATTTTGATTTTATGTCCCTTTGCATCATACTCACTAAAATCAGGTTTTGACTCATGCGTTGTTTAGACTTAACTAGTTTTTTTAAAAGACTTTCCTTTGATTGATTTGACATTATCATCATAGAAATCTTTTCAGTTGAAAAAGAACCATCCGGAGAATGAACCTTCTTAATAATGAATTATGTTGAAGGTGCAACTTTTGAAACACTTATCTCAATTTGAGAACGTAATGGATTTCTAAGAATGGTAATGGGTTTAATATCCTTCGATTGTAGTTTCCCCTGAACCTTCTTATCAATCCCTCCAGCACACTCATAAATTTTATTAACACAAGTCATCCTTTGAAGTGAGTCATTCACACAATTAGAAGACATTTGTGATGTGTGTTCTTGTAAAGAATCATGCTTAAGTATGTTAGCCTGTTTTAGTTGAACGATCTTTCGATTTAAGCTTTGAATTTCAAGACATAGATCCTCAGCAGAAACTAAAACTTCACCTTCCTTAAAATCATAACTACATTCTTTCTTAGGAAGTGGAGGCAATTTATCACACAGTTCAAGTATTTGTGTCAAGGATTTACATTTAAGTTGCAATTCAACATTTTCTTTTTCAAGTATATCCACTAGACGACTTAAGTTCATTACTGCAGAAATCTTAACATTGAAATCTATCTTAGATTCAACTTTTGATTCATTCTAAAGTTCTACTTTCACATCTAAAGCCTTTTGACCTAGAGATTCTGACTTAAACAAGACAGTAATTTCATGTGCTAGGTCTTCACAGATTTGTGTATTAGAAACACAACATGTAGGTAAGGCAGGTAAAATTGGTTTCTCTTCCAAAGCAGGTTGATCAAACACCTCATCTATCTTAATGATGCTAGAACTTGGTTTGTTAAACACTTCCTTCTCAATCATTAAGATGTATTTCTCTAATATGAGTTGTAAAGACCCGTCCTAATCTATAAGAACGAATACAATAACATTTGGTTACATCGCAAGGTACTTGACCTCTATATGATACATTTTACAAACATTGCATTCGTTTTTAAAAGACAAACTTTCATTACATCGAAAGTTGACGGCATGCATACCATTTCATAATATATCCAACTATAATTGACTTAATAATAATCTTGATGAACTCAATGACTCGAATGCAATGTCTTTCGAAATATGTCATGAATGACTCCAAGTAATATCTCTAAAATGAGCAAATGCACAGTGGAAGTTTTCTTTCATACCTGAGAATAAACATGCTTTAAAGTGTCAACCAAAAGGTTGGTGAGTTCATTAGTTTAACATAAATAATCATTTCCATCATTTTAATAGACCACAAGAATTTCATTTCCAGTTCTCATAAATATACGTCCCATGCATATAGACAAAAATCATTCATATGGATTGAACACCTGGTAACCGACATTAACAAGATGCATATAAGAATATCCCCTATCATTCTGGGAAATCCTTCAGACATGATATAAAACAACATCGAAGTACTAAAGCATCCGCTACAACGGATGGGGTTCGTTAGGCCCAATAGATCTATCTTTGAGATTCGCGTCAATTAGTAGACTGGTTTACTAATTCTTAGGTTACCAAGTAAAAGGGGCATATTCGGCTTCAATCATTCAACCATATAATGTAGTTTCGATTACTTGTGTCTATTTCGTAAAACATTTATAAAAATTGCGCATGTATTCTCAGCCCAAAAATATAAAAGGGTAAAAAGGTAAATGAAACTCATAATTCTGTATTTTGTAGTAAAAATACATATAACGATATTGAACAATGCAGGGTTGGCATCGGATTCACGAACCTATATCATTTTTATATATATTAAAACATATACTCGAAATCGAACAATTATAACTTCATATATTATGTAATTAATTTGTATATATATATATATATATATATATATATATATATATATATATATATATATATATATATATATATATATATATATATAGGGACAGGATCAATGGGGAAGTAACCAATCGGGGGGAAGCGGGGGGAAGCAAATTTTTTTTTTGTTTCGTTTTTTTTTTGGATTTTTTTTTTCCGGCATCAAGATCACACGAAAATATGAACATTTAGAAGAGACACTTCGTGATGAATGTTATTATTTAGGCGAAAAAATGATCGACAAAAATAACACTCAAGATAATATTATTCGTGAAGAATATGAACGTTTTTTTTCTTCATGTTTTGTGAAGTAAAATTTAGCCCGATTTAGAGTTTAGGGTTTAGGGTTTAGGGTTTGGTGTTTTAGATTTATTCCATAAACCCAAAACACCAAACCCTAAACCCTAAACCCTAAACTCTAAACCGTTCGTGTTAAAAATTCAATCTAAATCCTAAATCTAAACCCTAAATCTAAACCCTAAACCCTAAATTTCTAAACCCTAATATCTAAACCCTATAAACCCTAATATCTAAACCTAATATCTAAACCTCAATAGCTAAAACCTCAAAATACGCTCAAAAAACACGATAATTGTTATATATTACTTCTTCGAGCGTTTTTCAGCCAAAATAAAAATATTTATCACAAAGTGTCTCTACTAAATGTTCATATTTTCATCTCATCTATAATGTTCGTGAACAAAGTTTTTTCAAAAAACAAAAAAAAAAAATTTGCTTCCCCCCGCTTCCCCCCGAATGGTTACTTCCCTCTTGATTCTACCCCTATGTGTGTGTGTGTGTGTATATATATATATATATATATATATATATATATATATATATATATATATATATATATATATATATATATTAAAAATACTTAATTTATTATATATGGATATTTATATAAAGATTATTAAAGATTATTAATATACCTATAAGTATATCTTATATACATAATAATATATAATATTAGTAATAGTAAATAAAAGTTGTATTTGATTATGATGATAATTTTAATAATAATGATAATAACAGTAGTTTATAATAAAATAAATAATCTAATAGTAATGGTAATGAAAATAATAATTTTGATAATAATACCTAATAATTACTAATAATAATAATTATAACAGTCCTATTTCTAGTGATAGTCTTAGTAATAATAATTTTGTTAATAATAATAATAATAAAAATTCTAAAATGATACTAATACTAATGTTAAGGATAATTATAATAGTTTGTATTATTTTCATACCAACAATAATAAAAATAATCCTATTCGTAATAACACATATAATAATAATAGCGATGGTGAACATTAATAATCTTGTAAAAATAATAATTTCGATAATGATACTAATATTAATCCAAAATGATAATAATAATACTTACAATAATATTAGTAGTAAAAATATTTGTAATCTTAATGTTAATACTAATGATTTTAATAATAATTATAGTTATGATAATATTAATAACAACAATTATGCTGCTTATAATAATAATTATAATACTAATAAGAACAATAACAATAATAATCATAATAACAATTATAATCATAATAATAACTAGTAATAATAATAATAATATTAAACATAATAATAATAATACTAATGATAATAATAATAATAATAATAATAATAATAATAATAATAATAATAATAATAATAATAATAATAATAATAATAATAATAATAATAATAATAATAATAATAATAATAATAATAATAATAATAATGAAACCAAGATAAAAGGTTATACCCATTAAAAAGCTTTTTCTAAAAAGAGTGGCAGCTACAAGACTCGAACCCGTGACCATTCGCTAACCCGACTCCCTCACAAACCATTCTACTGCTGCTTATTTCTCTGATTCATTCTAACAATTAAATTATACAACCCGTATATATTTTGTGCTCATAATCCTTCTTCTCTTTCAGCTCAAAATTGACTAGTGTATAATACTGGTTACCATAGAATCATATATTAAATTTTAAGGCTTAAAATAAATACTGAAACGATTACTAATCGATTAAATCAGTTTACAACAGAAAATGAAACAAAAAAATGCTGAAACAGACCATTTAAAACACGTTTCATCTTTAAATTGATTTTGAAATTCAAGAATGTTTTAGACTATGAATCCTGAACGAAAAGATGTTAAATCATCATTAGAAACTTTCTCCATCCTCAATTGAACATGAAACATCCAATTGATTACGAATTTTTATCAAGAACAAATATTTTGAATTTTTAGAAAATACCTTTGACCTCGAAATTCTTACTCGATATATCAGAAATTGAGATATAAGACTTTGCAGAAAGTTTCAGTATAAGATTACAAACACAACTGCATGTATACATTTTGAGATTGGATTCGAATTTGGTTTTTTGATGAAAAGACAATGGTACAGGGGAACTGACGGGTTTCTTCTTTATTTTCTTTTTGATTTGGTAAATTTGCAGTAGATGAATGAATGTATAAGTTGTAATAGATGGTAGCAGGTCGAATGAATTCAGTATTACTGGAATGGATCGATATATAAAAATAAGGTAAGCGTCTATTTCATCAGACAACAAGGACGGATAATAAGATAAAAAAAATTGAAAACAATCGCTCACTGAATTCATTCCTAATATATCTAATTTGTACTAATGGTATCAATTAGGGAGACAATTTAATTAGAGGAGATAGTGATTGAAAGCAATATTACGGATATAACTGTTTTTTATATATAAAATTTGTATTAATAAATAAATATATTAATAATAATATTAATACTAATAATAATAATTATATAAATAATAATAATATCACCTATGATAACCATAACATTTAATATTAATAAATTATATCATTTTTATGATAATTTTAATAATGATTTTAATAATAATGTTACTTATATCTATAAAAGTAATAATATTAATAATATTAATATTGATAAAGATAATAATAATAATAATAATAATAATAATAATAATAATAATAATAATAATAAATAATCATTAATGTTAACTACAATTTATATCTTACTACTATTTATGCTGTTAATAATGATCATAATAATATTAATAATAATAATAACTAATAAATTATTTGTATCAAATTTTCTATTTATGTATAATAATAACACTGATATTTATATTAAATATTTATTCTAATACTTGTAATGAAAGTAGTAATAATAATACTTATTAATAAAGATAACAGATTACATGCCTTAAATTTCATATTTATATATTATCTTTAATAATATAACTAATACTGATATTAATCATTAATGTTAGTAATAATTATGAAAGTAATAATAATATTACTATAACCTATACATTTTAACTTGTTAATAGTATATTATTAATTATGTAATATTTAATAATCATATATTATAATAACTTTTATTTATTATTAATTTATTATTTATAACATATAATAGTTACACATAGGAATCATATATATTTATATATAAATTCATTTTAAATTATACTTACTTAATTTGTATCTTATTTTACTTATTTAATCCTAATGGTTAAACTATATTTTCAATTTATTATATACATACTTATATTTATATTTTATAAATAGTGGTTTGTGAATCGTTAGGAAATAGGCAAAGGGTAAATGAATACATGAACACAGTTTAAAGTTTTTGAGATTTCAACATTACAGACTTTGCTTATCGTGTCGGAATCATATAAAGATTAAGTTTAAATTTGGTCGGAAATTTCTGGGTCATCACATGAGTGTTTGGAATGTAAACCAGTCTATGCTTAGGCACATAATCAGCATTTTGCATATTCTGTTCGTGTTCAACTAACTCTTGTAAGAAACTAGGATGTGATTTACCCAATTTAGCATTAATCTTTTCATACATCAAGTTGATTTGATAATATTTCTTAGATGAATGATTATTAATCACATTATCAAAATCAGCATTAGATGAATGTACAAAATGATATTGTAAACCAGCTTGAAAATAATCAGAATGCTATTATCCAGGAATCTTTTTGGAAATATCATCCAACATCTTGGGATCTTCATACCCAACCCCCCACTTATCACCATGAATCGTTTTCAGTCTATTCTTAAAGATTGTTTCCTTTGAAACTTTCATGCTAATGATAGCTTTCGATTGCTCTGTTCGATAGAGTTTTTCTTCTATTTAGCAAGTTGAGCTTTCATTTGAAGAGAATCTTTAGTGAATAAAGAAATTTATGATTTCTTTTTTATTATGGTTTCTTCCAATTGAATGATTTTCTTGTTTAATTTGGAAATTGTGGGTTCATGTTGTTCTTTAATGTCAGAAAGATCTTTTTCTAAGAATTGAACTTTCTCCGCAAGACTTTCGAATTTTAAACGATAATTCATCCTTTCAATCTTAATTGGAAGTATTGACTTCTTAAGTTCTTCCAACTCAGTATCCAAGGAGCTGAGTTGGGTTCTCAATCGATTCACTTTCGATTGTGATTTGGATGATGAAGATTTAGTCTCATTTAGTTTGATTTCATCTTTCAAAACTTTGTTTTCAGATTTTAAACCTTTTACTTCTTTTGACATTGAGACTAAATTATTCATCAAGTCATTTTGCATTTTGATAAAATCAGGTGGGATTTTAGTTAATTGTACCTAATCATCATCAGATGTTGAGTCAGAATTCTACATTGCTTCCTTTGCTTTGATGAGCTTGGTCAACTTGCAAACATTGGCATGTTCCACCTCGGAATCTGAATCATCCGTCCAGTTAAACCAAGTATCATCAATTGGTTTTAGCTCTCCTCCAGTTTCCATGACCTTTGCCATCAACATTTTCTTCTCGTAGTAATCTGCATCCTTCTTCTTAGGCATCTTGCACTCACGGGAGAAATGGCTAGCTTTGCCACAATTGTAACAATTTGAATCATCCTTCTTGAAATCATCAGCATGTTGATATTTTGATGTATCAGGTTTCTTGTAGTAGGATGAAGAAGATGAATTCTTGCATTGATTGCTTGATTTTCCTTTATACTTGTATTTGTTTAAGGCTTTGGTGAACATAGCAGCCATTTTGACTAGTTCAAGGTGAGAATCATCAACATCCGAAAGGTTGAGCCCTTCAGAATCAGTTGATTCTTCAACAAGCACTTACTTGGATAAACTTTTGGAAGTGGTGTAAGATTTGCTCTTCTTCTTAGCAATGAGGGCATGTGGATCACCCGGAGAAGACTCTTTCCTTTTCTCTTGAAGTTTAAACATGGCTGGGTGATAATGCATAAGAACTCCAATAAGCTCATGAATAATCAGCTTATTAATCTCTTTGGTAGATCGAATGATGGTACCATAAGGAAGCCAATCAGCATTGAGCTTTTTGAGAAACTTCATGTTGATCTCAGCATTCACTTTAGTAATCTTGCACCTTTTCAACTCATTCAGAACACCATTGAAATGTCAGTAGGTATCCTTGAGTAGTTCTTTAGGTTCTTGCTTGAATCTTCATAAAATCCGAGAGCCTTATTCAGTTTGGAGACATTAGACATGTCATAACCTTCTTGTTGTCATTTGATCTAATCCCAAATGTCCTTAGCAATGGTATTACTATCAACATTTTCAAACAACTCATACGGGATGGCTTGCATGATGATATTTTTAGCTTCAATATCACCCTGAGCTCTCTCACGTCTCTCTTCAGAAAGCTCATAGAATGGAATAGGCATAACAGTTTCTGGATGAAACTCTACAACTGGACCTTCATTCAAAGAATCCCATATGTACTTTGCCTTCTCACCCTTATAGTCTATGTACTGAGTGATACGATGAAGTCACTAGTTGTACTTGCCATCAAAAAACACTGGAGGTCGGGAATCTGGCCCAATAATCAATATAACTTTAGTAGACATATTGACACAATTTGAGGTAGATTCGGTATATCACACAATCCAAGATTCTGGTTCAGAAAAATCTAACAATATGTCAGATTCGGTATCTGGATCAGTACTGTAGCAGACTCGGTATCTGGTTCGGTACTGTAGGAACTTCGGTATATCAGATTCTGTATCAGAAACTGATAGGAATGACAAATATCACACACTGATTCGGTATAGATTCAGTAAATACAGAATATGTAGCCTTTGAACACTTAAATCCCAAAAATATCAAGTATAACAGAGATTCTGGTTTGGTATCTGGCTCGGTAGCCAATTCTGTATATTTTGCACTCAAAAGAATTCAATTCCTTTGAAACAGACTCGGTAACCTTGCAGCACAAGGAAACAAGTTAGTAACAAACAAAATATCAATGAAACTGAGTGTTTATGATACCGAATGTCAACTGTAGCAGTTGACAAACTGAGTCTAAGTGTAAAATTTAGAAAAACAATCGAATATTTGCTTAAACCACACCAAACCGAATGTGATAGAACCTCAAACACACCACAATCTGCAATACTTAACATGAATTTCTGACTTTGAAGCAGACTCGGTGTGGCAGTTAGAATACCGAATGATGATCAAATCTTCAATAATTGAAAAATTGATGAAATTAAACCGTCAAATATGTGATTAAACACCTCACGAACTCAACTGAATCCATAAACCTTCACTTAAACACAGAGTCAAGCTTGAATTGATCAATACCGAGAGTTTTAGCCACGAACTCTAAAATTCAACTTGATTCTCCATAATTATTGTTAAAAAGCTGTAATGATTATCAAAACTCTTTTTAATACACCTAATTAACCTTCGCTGAACTTATCACAAGAATCTGAACGTCAGATTATCACTTTCGATGATACCGAATGTGATTTAATCTAACCCAGTGTGATAAGATTCTGTAATCTTCAATCTCTGGATTGATATAGTGATTTAATATCACTCCCTGGATGCTCTAATACTAAATGATAGGTCAGATCACAGTGAGAATCGAAGATGTGATAAGATTGAAAAAGACTCAGTAAGGTATGAACAGACTCGGTATTAGAGAGAATCGATAAATTTACATTCCACAGCTTCTTAAACTAGTTTACAATGCAATGACTATCTAATTAGGACTACTAAGGTTCCTTATATAGCCCTCTTCTAAGGAACCATCATTTAGGCTTGTTTCACATTAACACTATATACATTTCAGGGTCCTAACAGGTCAACAACCTTACCAAACGATGTAATTCCTGCAAATTTTCATTTGGTGTTGGATGAGTGTCGGAGGTTTGCTCAGACTCCTCCTGGGTGGCATCAACCCGCTCAAGATGTTGAGTATCTTGCGTATTTTCTTCTTCAACATCTCCTTGAAAGTAGGAGGAACTCTAGATCCACCACTAACAACCTTTCTCTATCTTAGATGGCTGCAGTGAACGAAAAGGTCTTTTATTCTTGGGACAATCATCCTGAAATGAAGATAAATATTAGTAAAACTAAAAGGACGCAAGCACGCAAGGTGTACCTTGTGACAAACGCAAGGACGCAAGAAGTACCTTGCGCCTAACAAAAGGTCACAAGGATTAGGTTGGCCCTACGCAAGGACGCAAGGTCCAAATGCGCGAGGACGCAAAGTCCTTACGTTATACTATAACCTGCTCTGTACAGAACCATAACCTGCTGTATTTAGGTACTAACAACAATAAATAATATTGATGGTAAACTAACCATAACATGTAAGACTTTTAGGTACCTAGACACTGAAAAAAATCTCAGCTGATGAACGCTTCTAAAATAAAGCTCTCAGTACTCCATTCTTGTTAGTTTTGGTAGCCAAACTCTTAATGGTACGACGGTATGCCTCGAGAATTTGGATATTAAATGCCCACATAAAACCTGCCAAAGTGTACGCCTTTTCGCTCCCACTCTCTAATTGACTTTCCTGAACTTCAAAACCTTCACTAACACTGAGTAAGTAGCATCGCTAATACGAGACCCCCATGGGTACGCGTTCAACTTATCCAAATCTTCAACCAACTATAGAAACTGTTTATTCACTACATGTATCCCCTGCTTCCCCATAAACGCTCTATCTACAATCAAAATTATTGATAGTCGAACGACATCATTGTCACTAACAATTACATCACCTTGTTTTTTGATAAGGATGTTTTGTATCTCATTAACCAAAATGTTCTGGGCATTGGCACGATTTGGAAAACAACGCCTTCTAATGGGTGCGGTCTTAGATCCATAATTGTGAGGGATGTAATGTCCCATGTCCGTCCGGCTACCAAATAAAAATCCGGTGACTAGACAAAATTTACGCCGATCAAATCTTATCATAAAATTTGGACTAAAAGTAAACCATATATCTTGTTCATCTTCCGGGTACTTAGTAGCATCTAATTTTGCCGGACTGTCACTTTTCTGTTAGAGCATGACATGTACTAGTCCGGGATCATTACCCTGAAGGTATTTCGTATGCCCGAGAGACATATTAAATTAAAGTGGCTAACATGTTATGATCCAAGTCAGGTCATACCCAATAACGAGCTTACCAACACTTTATATGTATTTAATCTTAACGATTGGATCGTTAAATAAATACTCGACACTTGAACTTTAGAAAATCGGTTTTCTAAAATGTTATCACTTGAGATAAATTATTTGGATAATTTATATACATTAAGGATTTAATTATTTATATGTTTAAATAATTATATTGTGTTATATTTTATAAATGATTTATAAAATATGTAAGTAACTTAACAATACATGGGTTATTTATTTAGTTTTATAAAAAAAATCTTTTTTTTTAAAACCTCCTTGGTGGACGGTTTTTTGGGTCTCCAAGGTAGACAAACCCATGCCATTTCTTGTTACTTTTAAGACAATATTCCTTATGTACATGCTTGTGTTTTAAAACAAGAGTTTGACTCAAGTAAGAGTGAATTTAAGACATAAAAAAAAAACTGCATTTTGCTTTCCCTTTTTGGCTAATTCTGGCCGTGAGCTTCCAAGCAAAAGAAGGCAGTTTTGCTTGCTAATTTACCTCATTCAATTGTCTCAAAATCCTAACTAAATTAAGGGTGGTGTTGGTGCACAAAAGGCTTGGGGTATTACACACTTGAGGCTTCAAGTTAGAGGTGTTTTTCCATCATTTTCATCATCATTTTTACTGTCCAAATTCAGCCCTCAATTTATCATTGAGGAGGTATAATCTTCTTCCTTTATTGTTATATGTAAGCATAAGTTCATGACTTGATAACTATATGGAATTCATCTAAAATGGTTTAACATATAAACTTGTTTTATAAACAATCATGCTTCCGCTTTCTTTACTATCACAAAATGGATTTGTGATTATGTTGACATTATAAACATGTTGTTATGTTGAAATCCATCAATGGTATCTAGAGCCGAAGTTTATGGATTATGCTTCTTATATGGTATTTAAACCCTATATATTTGCATTCTAAGTACATGCATGAATATGGAATGCAAAAAAAAAAAATTCGGGTTTGGGAGGGTTGGTCAAGTTGGCCGAATTCTAGGACACCCAAAATGGGTTTTGGGTTAATCCATTTTGGTCATTTTGTTGAAATATTAATGTTCACAATCATTGCTAAGACCTTGTGTTTACATGGATATTTGATTGGTTGATTTATTATTCATTTGATATAGTTGTAATATTCATTCATTTTGGTTTATAAAATTATTCATTTAGTCATGTAATTTATTTTATATTTGACATGTAAAATAGATTATGTTGTATTTTCATTTTTAGAGAAAAATGTATTAGGATATATTTTGTAAAAATGAAGATACAAGAAAGTGACAATGAAGAACACAAGGAAGGATGCAAGATTAAGTGAGAGATTTTAAAATCTCCTACTTTGTGTTATAACCCCTTAACCGGTGGCATTTGTTTTCGACTAAACAAATGCCTACCAAAATGGCTTGATTGTGAACATATATGTTTTGCATGCATGGTTGTTTATTGTATGATTGTGGATTGTATGTTTGTATGCTACAAGTTAATCACACAAGTTAACAACATGCAAAATGGAAATTTAATTGGTTAAATTTGACATTAATAACACCATGCATAACGACAATTTAACTTGTTAAATTAAATATGGCTAAATGGATTATAATAATTGGTTAATAAAACACATATGAAATGGTTTATATTAATGTAATGAAATTGGCTTTATTACATAACATGAAAAATGGATTTTCAAATAAACCATACACTAAATGCATGTTGGTGTATGGTACAATAGTTTTCTTAAAACTAGAAATAATGAAAACTTAAAATCCCTTATTAACAAGGCAAACAAGTTAAACGCCATCCTTTTGTGTAACACTTAAAAATATTAAAGAACTCACAATAGGATAAAGGTCACCTAACCATTATGAGCAAACTAATATGATTAAGGTGATTTTCGCACACTTGTGGGATAAAGGTCACCTAACCACTTGTATGTTAAATTTACACGTTTACATAAGTAGGACGACTTGATTTGGGAATCATGAACTCAGGGTCACCGAAGCATGAGGAACAAATAGGCGTTGATGGGATAAATATGCCATGCAAAAGGATTGCATGATCCCATAACTTAGAAGTTGCAAAAGATTGCAATTGTCATATATTGACTACCTAGCTAAATCAAATGACGGGATAAAGGTCACCTAACCGAAATTTAGTCTACCGTTGGATTCTAAAATTTAATAAATATCAATTGGATTTAAAGGGTATTGATTGTTAAATTAAAATTGATACTTAAACAACTTTGTTAAATTTTGTAGATGGCCGCCAATAACAACAACATTCCAAACGCACCAATCAACTTTAACAACCTATCGTTGAGGTCAATCCTCGAAAAGGAAAAACTCAACCATACGAACTTCATGGATTGGTTTCGCAATCTAAGAATTGTCCTCAAACTAGAGGATAGGGCGTATGTGTTGGAATACCCCATTCTCGATCAACCGGAGGAGGATGATACGGAAGGCATGACTTATTGGGAGAAATATTGCACCGATTAGGTGCAAGTTTCTTACCTCATGCTTGGGACTATGATACCGAAACTCCAAAAGGATTTCGAACATCATAGTGCATATGACATGATCACACAATTTAAGGAGATGTTCCTTCAACAAGCTCGTGTCGAGCGCTTCGAAACGGTTCGAGCGTTTCATGCATGTCGGATGGACAACTCCCAATCTGTTTCATCTTATGTCCTTAAGATGAAAAGCCTAATTGATCGAGTGAATTGTCTAAACTGCAACGTGTCTAATGAATTAGCCACGGACCTTATCCTTAATTCCTTGTCAAAGAGGTTTGACACATTTGTAATGAATTACAACATGAATGGATGGGATAAGAGCATTGGCGAATTACATGCCATGCTTAAGACGGCCGAAGCGAGCATGGGTAAAAGGGCTTCAGCCATGTTTATGATCAATGAAGGCGGGTCCAAAAACAATAACACTTCTAAGCTAAAGGTGGCTAAGAGGAAAGGACCCGCCTACCAAGGCAAGGGCAAGGGAAAGGGGAAGATGGTTACCCCAACCAACAATAACAAGAAGCAAAAGGTTGCCGGTAAAGCTAACCCCAAGGAATATCTGTGCTTTGGTTGTGGTGAAATAGGTCACTAGAAACGCAACTGTTCGGTCTACCTTAAGGAGTTGAAAGAAAAGAGGGATGCAGGTCAAACCTCAGGTAATGTATATATGGTATACATTGAGCTTAGTATTACTTCTTCTAATACATGGTTATTAGGCACAGGATGTGGAACTCACATTTGCAATTCTATGCAGGGGTTCAAAAGAAGTAGACAAGAAGCGGGAACATCAAGTCTCTTCATGGGAAATGGAGCTAAGGTGGAAGTAGTAACTCAAGGAGACTTTATTTTGAAGCTTCCAAGTGGTTTGGAGCTTGTTTTGAAAAATGTTTTGTATGCACCTGATTTATCTCGAAATATTATTTCTGTATCCTGTTTGAAACAATGTGGTTTTAATCTTAATTTCATTAATGATGATATCCATGTTTCTTTAAATAATTTGTTCTGTTTCAAGGCTTCGCCTTCGAATGGTATTTATGAATTGGTTCATGATGACACATCATACAATAGCTCAATGTTCCATGCAAACACCAAGAAACTCAAAAGGGATTTGAGTGATTCCTACTTATGGAATTGTCGCCTTGGTCACATAAACAAGAATCGAATGCATACACTTCAAAAGAATGGACTTTTGAAATCAAATGAACTAGACTCATTTGATGTATGTGAATCTTGTTTACAAGGCAAAATGACTAAGGCACCTTTCAAAGGGACCTATGAAAGGGCTAAGGACTTATTGGGATTAATAAATTCGGATGTATGTGGACCCTTTAAGCCCATGACTAGGAATGGTGAAAGATACTTCGTTACTTTCATTGATGACTTCAATCATTTCGGATATGTCTACTTATTAAACACAAGGATGAAACTTTTGAAGCAATTAAGGAATATCAAAACGAATTACAAAATCAACTCAATAAGACAATCAAGGTACTTCGTACCGATATAGGAGGTGAATACCTAAGCGATGCTTTCCAAGATCATCTTAGAAGTTGTGCGATTATCTCGCAACTTACTCCTCCTGGAACACCCCAACTTAATGGAGTTTCCGAAAGGAGGAACAGAACCCTAATGGATATGGTTCGATCTATGATGGCTAGAAGCTCGTTACCTCTATCATTTTGGGGTTATTATCTATGCTCCGCGGCTCGTATTTTAAATATGGCCCCAACCAAGAACGTGGAACGAACTCCTCATGAGATGTGGTTTGGAAAACCTCCATCTCTATCATACTTAAAGGTATGGGGATGTGAAGCTTATCCTAAGCGTTACGTCCCTAATAAGTTGAATGCTCGATCCACGAAGTGTATCTTCATAGGATATCCCAAGGATGATATGGGATACTATTTCTATGATCCAACCGAGCAAAATGTATTTGTTTCTCAAAAGGATGAATTCCTTGAAACTAAATTCCTA
Source organism: Rutidosis leptorrhynchoides (assembly GCF_046630445.1). Classification (NCBI taxonomy): domain Eukaryota; kingdom Viridiplantae; phylum Streptophyta; class Magnoliopsida; order Asterales; family Asteraceae; genus Rutidosis; species Rutidosis leptorrhynchoides. The sequence goes on from NC_092340.1 coordinate 171,296,809, forward strand.
ATGGAAGAAAATAGTGAAAGGAAGATAGATCTTGAAGAGGTTCAAGATCAAATAGATGATACACAATTGGTTGACACTAGCACTCAACATGAAAATGTTGAGAGTGATCAAAATACACAAGAAGTTCGCAGATCTGGTAGGATTAGTAATCCTCCTGAGAGATATGGGTTTCTCATGGATGGTTGTTATGTGGTTGATTTGGATGAACCAAAAAACTACCAAGATGCTTTATCAAGGATTGATAAGGATAAATGGCAGGAAGCCATGAACGATGAGATGCAATCCATGTATGACAACCAAGTTTGGGAACTTGTTGAACAACCTACTGGCTCAAGGCTAGTTGATTGTAAATGGCTTTTCAAAATGAAAACCGACATACATGGAAACTTGGATACATATAAAGCTAGAATTGTAGCAAAAGGTTTCACTCAAACTCAAGGGGTTGACTATGATGAAACTTTTTCGCCTGTGGCAATGCTAAAGTCTATTAGGATATTACTTGCCATTGCTGCTCATTATGATTATGAAATATGGCAAATGGATGTCAAGACCGCTTTCCTAAATGGACATCTTGAAGAAGATGTCTATATGGTTCAGCCTGAAGGTTTTGTTGATCCGAAGTGTCCTAAAAAGGTATGCAAGTTAAAGAAGTCAATCTACAGATTAAAACAAGCATCTAGAATGTGGAATCATAGTTTTAATGAGGAGGCCAAGAAATTTGGCTTCATTAAAAATGGTGATAAAACTTGTGTATACAGGAAAGCTAGTGGGAGCACTATCATATTCCTTGTATTATATGTGGATGATATATTATTATTTGGGAATGATATTCTGGCAATGCAAGGTGTTAAAACTTGGTTAAGTAAATGCTTCTCCATTAAGGATCTTGGAGAAGCACAATACGTTTTGGGGATTGGGATCTACAGGGATAGATCCAAGAAACTGATAGGTTTGAATCAAAGTGCATACATTGAAAAGATCTTGAAAAGGTTCAAGATGGAGAACTCTAAGAAAGGTTTGGTACCTATTCAAAGAGGAACACTTCTCAGTTCATCGCAATGTCCTATCACAAAAGATGAACAAGAGAGAATGAAGAAAGTCACGTACGCATCTGCGATTGGGTCAATCATATATGTAATGATATGCACTAGACCGGATGTGTCATGCGCTCTTAGCCTGACAAGTAGATACCAGAATAACCCAGGAAACAGTCATTGGATTACTGTCAAAAGTATATTGAAATACCTTAGGAGGACTAAGGATATGTTTCTAATATATGGGTCTGGTGAGGAGGAACTCGCTGTAAAAGGTTACGTGGATGCGAGTTTACAAACTGATCGAGATGATTCTCGGTCACAGTCCGGTTACATCTTCACGTTAAATGAAGGTGCAGTCTCTTGGAAGAGTTCAAAACAGGATGTTGTTGCATTATCCACTACAGAGTCGGAGTACATTGCCACCTCATTGGCAGCTCAGGAAGCTGCATGGATGAAGAAATTCATCGACGACTTAGGAGTAGTCCCTTCCATTCAGGACCCTCTTGAGATCTTTTGTGACAACGAGGGTGCGATTGCTCAAATCAAGGAACCTCGTGCTCACCAAAAGACCCGTCACATTGAGCGGAGATTTAACTACGTAAGGATGAAGTTGAAAAGGGAAAGATATGTATTCGCAAAGTTCACATAGATCTTAATATAGCGGATCTACTCACGAAGCTCTTACATGGTGCAAAACATCAAGGGCATGTTAGTGCATTAGGGCTTCGATATTCTAGTGATTGGTTGTGATCTGTTTTATGTATTGTAAAGGAACGAAGTGGTTCAAACTCATTAATATAATTATGGTGTTAATTTATTAATCTTGAGTCAGGTTCCTATTTTGCAAATTTTATCCATGAATAAGCTATTATTCTAAATTCCGTAGTCGATCACATTTGTGGGAGCAAGTGTGAGGTTTAGACTATTATGAACTTGGATTGGTATACATTCACAGGCTGAATGTGGGGCAAGGTTGCTAACAAGGTTCATAGATATTTGTGGGATACAAATATTGGAAGACCCGCCCTCAAGGTTCACTAAATGGGGCCTTTGTGGTTGATCACATGTAATCTTGAGTAAAGGCGAATATCATTGTATCATCTGACCTGAGATACATATTGGGTTCGGATATTTACCAAGTATTGTGCCTTGATTCTTTCCTTCGCTATTCTGAAATATGGTAGTTCATAAGGAAGAGCTCAGGTATAATGCAAGGTGTATATTTAGGATGTATGTAGTCAAGATGGAATTTGTCCCTCTTATTCGTTGAGAGTCAGATGTCTAAGGCCTAATAAAGTTAAATCTAGAAGAGATTGATCACTCTGTATCTCTTGGATTTAACATGACATCTAGGACGAAAGGATATAATAAAAAGATTCACCTATTCATATTCAAGATGGGAACTCGAAAGGGATGATGTTATTGAATGGAACAAAGTCATAACATGTTAGGGGTGATGGACGGTCGTTAGGTGGTATCCATCACTTGCATTAATTTCTTATGTTTCTCGTGCAAGTGGGAGATTGAAGGTATTTCGTATGCCCGAGAGACATATTAAATTAATGTGGCTAACATGTTATGATCTAAGTCGGGCCATACCCAATAACAAGCTTACCAACACTTTATATGTATTTAATCTTAACGATTGCATCGTTAAATAAATACTTGACACTTGAAATTTAGAAAATCGGTTTTCTAAAATGTTATCACTTGAGATAAATTATTTGGATAATTTATATACATTAAGGATTTAATTATTTATAGGTTTAAATAATTATATTGTGTTATATTTTATAAATGATTTATAAAATATGTAAGTAACTTAACAATACATGGGTTATTTATTTAGTTTTATAAAAAAAAAATCTTTTTTTTTAAACCTCCTTGGTGGACGGTTTTTTGGGTCTCCAAGGTAGACAAACCCATGCCATTTCTTGTTACTTTTAAGACAATATTCATTATGTGCATGCTTGTGTTTTAAAACAAGAGTTTGACTCAAGTAAGAGTGAATTTAAGACATAAAAAAAAAACTGCCTTTTGCTTTCCCTTTTTGGCTAATTCTGGCCGTGAGCTTCCAAGCAAAAGAAGGCAGTTTTGCTTGCTAATTTACCTCATTCATGTGTCTCAAAATCCTAACTAAATTAAGGGTGGTGTTGGTGCACAAAAGGCTTGGGGTATTACACACTTGAGGCTTCAAGTTAGAGGTGTTTTTTCATCATCTTCATCATCATTTTTGCTGTCCAAATTCAGCCCTCAATTTATCATTGAGGAGGTATAATCTTCTTCCTTTATTGTTAAATGTAAGCATAAGTTCATGACTTGATAACTATATGGAATTCATCTAAAATGGTTTAACATATAAACTTGTTTTATAAACAGTCATGCTTTCGCTTTCTTTACTATCACAAAATGGATTTGTGATTTTGTTGACATTATAAACATGTTGTTATGTTGAAATCCATCATACCCGTGTATGAAAGATCTAACCACGGACCAAAGCAGGTATATCTAAATAATTTTTGTTGTTGCTCAGTCAACAATTTCTTGACCTGAGGTATAACGGGCAACATATTTTTCAAGGTCAATTTACCTTCCACATAACCATGTAAAAGTCAAAAGAACATCATCAGAAAATACAAAGAGTCGCAAGACGCAAGGTCAAGCTTGCGTGCCATTAGTATGCAAGACGCAAGACGCAAGGTTAACCTTGTGTGCATCTTGTAAGCAAGACGCAAGATGCAAGGTAAACCTTGCGTGCATCTTGTAAGTAAGAGGCTTCACGCAAGGTTAACCTTGCGTGCAAAATATACCAGACGCCAGGACGCAAGGGTAACCTTGCGTCCAAAATATGCGATACGCAAGGATGCAAGGTTAGCCTTGTGCCTAAATAACAACCACAGTTATACATCCCAAAACTAGAAAAAAGACCCGTGTATCGTACGCAATCTCAATAATATACAAATGAAATCAATAAACACAAACACATTTCGTAGAGACATTTAATCGAACGGTTGGTGTGCAAAAAGCATGTTTTAGCACAATCAGTAAAAAAACGAAGAATATAACTTATATGGAAGAAATCTAACATGTTCTTGACCCATAATGAATGATGATGGTGGTTCGATGATGGTGGTGGCGTAGTCGATCGTTTGTTCTTTCTATGATGGTGGTGGTGTAAGGATGAGGCTTAGTGACGAAGGAGTAACGATGAAGATGGAAGGATGAAGATGAGCTAGTAAGGATGAAGATGTGAGGATGAAGATGAAGATTTTGCAAGTGATTTTCGAGTATGTAAGTATGAAGATGACGATTTTGCGAGTGACGAGCGAGTGGGAACCAGAGAGCTTGCGTATGTGTGTGGTTGTGAGTGTCTACAGTGAACGCAAAGGGGATCTTTTGACCTAGATTTTTTAAGGTAAGACTCAAGGTCGCAAGGGCGCAAGGCGTCTTGCGCCTTGCGAGGGCAAATTGTCAAAGTTTTTTTAGGGCTGTCAGTCAACAAGCTACAAAAAAATGGGCAATTGGGTGATAATCCCTTTCAATTATTACGCACTAAAATCTCTAAGATTGGGTTATACCCGCAACAAACTAAAAGATTCTTGAAAATATTTTCCTTAATTCATCGAAGTTTTAGAATATTCTATTTTAGGGAACATTAGGGACAATGTTCCTCTAAGTGCGGGGTATTGGGTAAAGGTTTAAGAACAAAGTAACCGTAAAACACTAAATTTTGAAAAATTCTTTTCTCTAAAAAGTAATTAGAAAAGAATATTAGGGAAATTTGAAAAAATTTCACCTCGTTTTACCCAAAAGGTTCTATAAAATTGCCAAAAATCAGTTTTCTGAACATTCACTAGAACGAAATGTCTAAGCTAAAAGTCATGATCTTTATCAAAAGATTTCTTTCGAATAAATATGTAAAAGGCTACGCATGACCAGAACGACCCCTACTCCCAAAAGGTAAGGAATTCTTAGACTCAAAGTGCCTGTATGAACAATCCAATCTACAACACTTTCTCATTTCCTTGCATGAGCGTGTCGGTGTACGGTTTGAGATAGAACTTGGTTTTGACATACGTTTCAAGGCCAATGGTTAGTAAACTCCATACATCATGTAGGAGTGATAATCCTTCCGAAATCATTCTAAATAGAGAAGACAAAAACCATCCGTTTTCGTTTCCACTACATGCATTTAAACCGACCAACTCACACCAAAGAGTTGATAAATCAGAAAAAAAGTCACTCCCCAAATTCACTATCAAAATACACTACCTATTCATCTTCATTCCATTCCTGCTTTTCAAAAGATCCAGAGATCAACAAAGAGATAGATCGATCAAGTTCACTTCAAAAGCACTTGTCAAAAGTTTCTAAACCCCCGATTGTTTTTGCTAGGTCAAAGACCTATTTTCGGTGAATTATTACTTCCTCTCTGGGCACCAGGAGCAAAGACAAAATATATGAAGAAAATGGTATTATTATGAAGGAAAAAAATGATGAAAGAGCAAAGTCTGTAAATAAAGGCAAGAAAAACCCAAGGATGTAGCCCAAAGAAGGATTGCCAGAAGAGCCAAGAAAAATTCTAGACAAAAGTCTTCGCAAAATCTGCATCTTTTGAAGAACTCATCGCGAGATTCAAGCCATTTTATATCCAAAAAGGATACTCTAAGGAACCAGAGTCTATCAATTCTCTTAAAAGATCCAAATACCTTTCACCTTTTCATAAAACCTCCCCCTTCTACGCCAACCAACCTTACATCCCATCTTCCTCTTGAAAGAATGTCTAGGAAGAAGATCAGTGTCGTCCTTACTTACCCGATGGAGATATCGATGCTTCACCAAGCTTATGATGATAACCGTTATACGACTGGCTTCACCCTAAACACTTGAGTGATGTGAGTGATCCACTAGTGAGAAGCCTGGTCATGTATAATCTACATCTGAGAGTAGGAAAGTATGCCTTTTTCACCATGAACGCGATTAAAATCTAGCGACAGAACCATCAAAGTTTGAAACTTTTTCTATTACTTTCGAAAAATGTGATAACTTCTAGTCAAGGCATAATAAAAGAATCCAAGGGTAGGCAAGGGAGAGTTTATTGGCCAAAAAGTCACATTTTTACCCCGATATTATGCCTTAAATCAATAAAGTTCCAAACTTTATCGCCAAAATAATCGCATTGACGGTTAATTTTATATATTAAGTAATTACAAAGGCGATGCAAAAAGAATCAAGTAAAAGGGAGCTAAAACGAAGATTCTAGAGGGAAAACGGTGAAAGACACGTTACGAACCCGAAAATCAAGTTACGATCTTAGGAACGAGCAAGACGATCCAAGAAAAACAGCAGACCATCCCAGGCACCGGCCTCCCACGCCGACATGCCACACTGGCTTGCCAGATCAACCCACATCGGGCACAAGGAATAGGTTAGGTAGCCGGCTTGCCTGTCACCGGCCACCCACACCGACCTATGGCGCCGGCTTGCCAGGTCAGCTTGTCAGCAGTTCCCGGCTAATGTTTTCCTATAAATTGGGATTTTTGGGCTCATTTTTACACACACTCAATTTTCCACTTCAATTTAGATTTAGATATTCTTAGTTACTTTTTAGTAGTAGCTAGCTTAGCTTTTATTTTCCGGAGGAATTCCGGCGAGTCACTACGATCTCGGCCAGATTTCTTCAGCCTTTTCAGGTTTTTATCCAAAACGCTTGTCTTATTAAATAAACATGTATTGTTATCATTTATGATTAAAGATGCATTTCGATATTACCATGTTAGTTTAATTAATCGGTATGTTGCCATGATAGAAGTTTGGTTTAGCGTAGTTATGTAAGATTAGTATGATTACTATTGTTATACTGATCTGTGACCACGATAGATTTGTATGCTAGCATCTTAAGGATGGACCAACCTAGGTTGTTGATGTTATGCGAGGTGTATACGAAATAGTTATATTTTTATTACGAAATACTATTAAATACGATACAATTTTACACAAGTTATTTATTTATTTATAGAGTGGATATACCTAAACCTTTCTACAACACTATAGGCAGTGTACCTAATCGTAAAGTAGTGTAGGTATTAGTACGTCCGGTTCGTTCCGTAGGGAGCTAGCCAAGTTTAACACTATATTTTTAAAACTATATTTGTATATATATATATATATATATATATATATATATATATATATATATACACAAAGTATTATTATTATAAAAGGGGGTTTTTACCTTTTAATGACCGATTTGTCAATTTTATGTCTTAAGTCGCAATTAAAACCTAATGTAAAATATTAAAAATAAATATAACTTAATTTAAAGCGTAAAGTAAATAACGATAATAAAAGTGCAATAATTTAAAGTGCGATAAATAAAATGACGATAAATAAGATTGCGATAATTAAAAAGTACGATAATTAAAAGTGCGATAAGATATAAAATAAAGGAATTGTGCTTATTTAAACTTTAGTAATCATGATGTTCGACTTGTTGATTTTAATTTATTACCATGGGTTAATTGTCCTTTATCCTGGATTATTCGATATGTCCATCTGGTTTTTGTCCATAACAGTCCATCAGTCATAAATATAAAGTGCGAGTGTCCTCGTCAAATTATCCTTATACCCGAAGTCAAATATTCTAACTAATTGGGGACTTAAACTGTAATAAGGTTTTAATACATTGTTAATGATTACACTAGGTTATCGACTGTGTGCAATCCAAGGTTTTAATATTTTATTATCAATTACACCAAGTTTCCTTGTATGTAATCCACCCCTGTTTTAATGAGTCCATTGACTATTAATCCATCCCCGTGTCCGGTCAAATGAACGATTATTAGTATTTATAAATATCCCGCCCATCGTGTCCGATCGAGTGTATGTGGTTATTTATAATTACCTCAAATTGTAAATCTCTATATTATATTAACGAACTATCATTCAGTTAAACAAATATAAAGCCCATTAATAGTCCATAGTCCAATTTCTACGTGTGTCAGTTTTTTTTCCAAACCCCAATTATGGTACAAAGCCCAATAACCCCGTCTTTAATATTTAGCCCAACATCATGATTACTTCGGCTTAAATAAGCATAATAATAACTTAGCTACGAGACATTAATTTAAAAAAGTTGAACATAACTTACAATGAGTATTAATAGCGTAGCGTTACACGGACAGAGTTTTGACTTACAAACTTAAAACATTCGCCACTATAACCTTATTATTATTAAACTTAAATTAAAATTAAAATTATAAAATATAAATATAAATATATAGTAGATAGATAGATAGAAAAAGGTGTGTTTAATCGATCAGAATGCGCGGCCTTATATAGGCTCACGTTTAACTGTTGAGCTCTGAGAGTGCGTAGGTTTTCTTCATCACAGCTCCGCGAGTGCGGAGGTCTGGATTCCAGCTCATAGATCAAATTCAAAATGTGGGCTGCGTTAAATTAATATATATAATAATATATATAATTAATTATATATTATATTATATTCTTGTGCATAGTTGACTTGTAATTTTTGGTCCGTTGCGTCGTGCGCTGAAAGTTGGTTCACGTCTCGGTTCCGGATTTTCGAACGCCTTTTCGTATAATTTAATATCTTGTACTTTGCCTTTTACGGCTTGGACTCTTGCCATTTTTAGACGTTTCTCATCAATAATTTGAACCACTTGGATTGTACTTTGTACTTTTTAGCTTTTTGGTCGTTTGCATCTTCAATTCGTCGAATCTGTCTTTTGTCTTCACCTTTTATTATTTAAACGAATATAACTTGTAAATAGAACAATTTCAACTAAAAGCTTGTCTTTCTTGAAGGATAATGCTATAAAATATATGTTCGTTTTTAGCATTATCAAATATTCCCACACTTGAGCATTGCTTGTCCTCAAGCAATATAGATCTTGAATAAAACTTTACTAGAATCACTTCTTTATTCTTCACACTTTGTACATCAGTGTTTTCAATACGGCGGTATGAACAATGGTAATAACGATGTGATTTGCAGTCCCACATGACTATAAAAATTTAGATCCTTTAGAAAATTGGATCTTTATGAAAACATTTGATCTTTTGAAAATTCAATCTAGCTTTTACCCTAGATAAGTTTTCCGGAATAACCCTTCACCGGTGTTTGCAAAATGTTTTTGTGGGTTTTGTGGTTTTCAAATTTGAAAATTTTAGCTCAAAACTTATGGTTTTGTGTCACCCACTTGATAACCTTGTATTAGGAAAGCAACACGTCCAGTATACTTGCTCCGTATATTACCTTTCGGTAAACTACCGTTCGGTTGTAAAGGAAAGTGTTGAACATGCAACTGTTAAGGCAATGTCTCGTGACATGCTTTTGATTATGGTCTATATCATCTCGGATGCAATTACTATCCTTTGTAAGACAATAGTAAAGATCACCTATAATTTTTCGGTCTGGCACAAGGTCCTGTCTTCGACCATGCTATGCAACCACCGTTCTTACGGTTGACACCCGATTTGGTTCAGGTGACCTAATGAATTCCGGTGAATTCTTAAGATTTTACGTTCAATGGCAATGAACGCATTAAAAATGGGCTTTCAGAAAACAAATCGGTTTGTAAATTGATCAAAATATTTTCTCGTTCAAGCTCGAGTTTAGATATCATCGAATTCCATGAGTTTGAATTCTCAATCTTTAAGGTCAATCTCAAGGATTGAGTAATATCAGTCTTAAAAGCTGATTTTTGATCTTTAAGGAGATTATCCGTTCTGGGGATCTGATTCATTAGTCTTATAAGCTAATTTGCATGGTGCCCCCATTGTACGAGACATATCCTCTCATGGTTAGGATAAGTCTGACCACTTGGCAACCCTGTTTGATGCTGAGGTGTAGTGACCCGAACTTTTCCATGTTTATATATATTAATTGAGATTGATGTTTACATGATTAAATGTTTCCAACATGTTAAGCAATCAAACTTGTTAAGACTTGATTAATTGAAATAGGTTTCATATAGACAATTGACCACCCAAGTTGACCGGTGATTCACGAACGTTAAAACTTGTAAAAAACTATATGATGACATATATATGGTTATATATATAGTTAACATGATATTATGATAAGTAAACATATCATTAATTATATTAACAATGAACTACATATGTAAAAACAAGACTACTAACTTAATGATTTTGAAACGAGACATATATGTAACGTTTATCGTTGTAACGACATTTAATGTATATATATCATATTAAGAGATATTCGTACATCATAATATCATGATAATATAATAATTTAAAATCTCTTTTGTTATTATAAACATTGGGTTAACAACATTTAACAAGATCGTTAACCTAAAGGTTTCAAAACAACACTTACATGTAACGACTAACGATGACTTAACGACTCAGTTAAAATGTATATACATGTAGTGTTTTAATATGTATTTATACACTTTTGAAAGACTTCAATACACTTATCAAAATACTTCTACTTAACAAAAATGCTTACAATTACATTCTCGTTCAGTTTCATCAACAATTCTACTCGTATGCACCCGTATTCGTACTCGTACAATACACAGCTTTTAGATGTATGTACTATTGGTATATACACTCCAATGATCAGCTCTTAGCAGCCCATGTGAGTCACCTAACACATGTGGGAACCATCATTTGGCAACTAGCATGAAATATCTCATAAGATTACAAAAATATGAGTAATCATTCATGACTTATTTACATGAAAACAAAATTACATATCCTTTATATCTAATCCATACACCAACGACCAAAAACACCTACAAACACTTTCATTCTTCAATTTTCTTCATCTAATTGAACTCTCTCAAGTTCTATCTTCAAGTTCTAAGTGTTCTTCATAAATTCCAAAAGTTCTAGTTTCATAAAATCAAGAATACTTTCAAGTTTGCTAGCTCACTTCCAATCTTGTAAGGTGATCATCCAACCTCAAGAAATCTTTGTTTCTTACAGTAGGTTATCATTCTAATACAAGGTAATAATCATATTCAAACTTTGGTTCAATTTCTATAACTATAACAATCTTATTTCAAGTGATGATCTTACTTGAACTTGTTTTCGTGTCATGATTTTGCTTCAAGAACTTTGAGCCATCCAAGGATCCATTGAAGCTAGATTCATTTTTCTCTTTTCCAGTAGGTTCATCCAAGGAACTTAAGGTAGTAATGATGTTCATAACATCATTCGATTCATACATATAAAGCTATCTTATTCGAAGGTTTAAACTTGTAATCACTAGAACATAGTTTAGTTAATTCTAAACTTGTTCGCAAACAAAAGTTAATCCTTCTAACTTGACTTTTAAAATCAACTAAACACATGTTCTATATCTATATGATATGCTAACTTAATGATTTAAAACCTGGAAACACGAAAAACACCGTAAAACCGGATTTACGCCGTCGTAGTAACACCGCGGGCTGTTTTGGGTTAGTTAATTAAAAACTATGATAAACTTTGATTTAAAAGTTGTTATTCTGAGAAAATGATTTTTATTATGAACATGAAACTATATCCAAAAATTATGGTTAAACTCAAAGTGGAAGTATGTTTTCTAAAATGGTCATCTAGACGTCGTTCTTTCGACTGAAATGACTACCTTTACAAAAACGACTTGTAACTTATTTTTCCGACTATAAACCTATACTTTTTCTGTTTAGATTCATAAAATAGAGTTCAATATGAAACCATAGCAATTTGATTCACTCAAAACGGATTTAAAATGAAGAAGTTATGGGTAAAACAAGATTGGATAATTTTTCTCATTTTAGCTACGTGAAAATTGGTAACAAATCTATTCCAACCATAACTTAATCAACTTGTATTGTATATTATGTAATCTTGAGATACCATAGACACGTATACAATGTTTCGACCTATCATGTCGACACATCTATATATATTTCGGAACAACCATAGACACTCTATATGTGAATGTTGGAGTTAGCTATACAGGGTTGAGGTTGATTCCAAAATATATATAGTTTGAGTTGTGATCAATAATGAGATACGTATACACTGGGTCGTGGATTGATTCAAGATAATATTTATCGATTTATTTCTGTACATCTAACTGTGGACAACTAGTTATAGGTTACTAACGAGGACAGCTGACTTAATAAACTTAAAACATCAAAATATATTAAAAGTGTTGTAAATATATTTTGAACATACTTTAATATATATGTATATATTGTTATAGGTTCGTGAATCAACAGTGGCCAAGTCTTACTTCCCGACGAAGTAAAAATCTGTGAAAGTGAGTTATAGTCCCACTTTTAAAATCTAATATTTTTGGGATGAGAATACATGCAGGTTTTATAAATGATTTACAAAATAGACACAAGTACGTGAAACTACATTCTATGGTTGAATTATCGAAATCGAATATGCCCCTTTTTATTAAGTCTGGTAATCTAAGAATTAGGGAACAGACACCCTAATTGACGCGAATCCTAAAGATAGATCTATTGGGCCTAACAAACCCCATCCAAAGTACCGGATGCTTTAGTACTTCGAAATTTATATCATATCCGAAGGGTGTCCCGGAATGATGGGGATATTCTTATATATGCATCTTGTTATTGTCGGTTACCAGGTGTTCACCATATGAATGATTTTTATCTCTATGTATGGGATGTGTATTGAAATATGAAATCTTGTGGTCTATTGTTACTATTTGATATATATAGGTTAAACCTATAACTCACCAACATTTTTGTTGACGTTTAAAGCATGTTTATTCTCAGGTGATTATTAAGAGCTTCCGCTGTCGCATACTTAAATAAGGACAAGATTTGGAGTCCATGCTTGTATGATATTGTGTAAAAACTGCATTCAAGAAACTTATTTTGTTGTAACATATTTGTATTGTAAACCATTATGTAATGGTCGTGTGTAAACGGGATATTTTAGATTATCATTATTTGATAATCTACGTAAAGCTTTTTAAACCTTTATTGATGAAATAAAGGTTATGGTTTGTTTAAAAATGAATGCAGTCTTTGAAAAACGTCTCATATAGAGGTCAAAACCTCGCAATGAAATCAATTAATATGGAACGTTTTTAATCAATAAGAACGGGACATTTCAGTTGGTATCAGAGCGTTGGTCTTAGAGAACCAGAAAATTTGCATTAGTGTGTCTTATCGAGTTTGTTAGGATGCATTAGTGAGTCTGGACTTCGACCGTGTTTTCTTTAAAAATGATTGCTTAACATTTTTGTTGGAAACTATATATTTTTAACATATGAATATTATGTGATATATTAATCTCTTAACGTGTTTGATATTATGTGATAGATGTCTACCTCTAGAACAAGTCCCATTGACTCACCTAATAATAATGAAGAGTCAAATGTAAATTGGAATGATTTGTGGACTGATTCACAAGTTCCCGAAGAGGAACCGGAAGAAGAGTCGGAACCGGAAGAAGAATCGGAACCGGAAGAAGAATCGGAACCGGATGAAGAAATAGAACCGGTGGGGGAAATAATAAAACGGTTAAGTAAAAGAAAATCCTCAACCAACCGACCAAAGTTAATTATGGTCAATGGTGTTTCCGCCAAGGAAGCAAAATATTGGGAGGATTACCAATTCTCCGATGAATCGGATTCCGACGAGATTTCCGATGATGTTATAGAAATTACCCCAACTGAATTTAAAAAGGCAAAAGAAAATAATAAGGGAAAGGGCATAAAAATAAAGAAATCTAATTCCAACCCCGATGAACTTTATATGTATCGTCAATCCCCGAAGTCCTTAAGTTGTAACAATGACCCGGGAACCTCTAAACCACCAGGTTTTTCTAAACCAATGTGGACAACGACGGCTCGTATTAGGGGAACATCATATATCCCTAGAAACTTGGCAAAACGAACCAAAACCGAAGAAGAAGAAACGAGCGAGTCGGAATAAGATAGTTGTATTCGTGTGGTGTAATATATGGAATATAGTGTTCTTATGCTTTATGATATATGTAAAAATTGCTTGTATTAATAAGTATTTTTTTTATGAATCTAACTCTTGTCTATTTTACAGTTTAAAAACACAAAATGGATAGACAACCCAATATTTTAAGAGACCTACCCGGAGACATGATTGATGAAATCTTGTCTAGAGTCGGCCAGAATTCTTCGGCACAACTATTTAAGGCGAGATCAGTTTGTAAGACATTCGAAGAACGTTCCAAGAATGTCTTGGTTTATAAGAGACTTTCGTTTGATAGATGGGGGATATCACATTGGGAAACCCATAAGTTACGATGTGTTTACTTTGACGCATATATTGCGGGGAACCCAAATGCTATTTTACGCAACGGGTTAAGAAATTATTTTGACTCAATATATCCGAATATTGGACTTCGTGATTTAGAAAAAGCGGCTAACATGCAACATAAAGAAGCATGTTATGCTTACGGATTAGTAATGTTCGCTTCTCACCAAAGTGAGAACAAGAACATCGGGCTACAACTATTAAACAAAACGTTTCCACAAGTGACGGAGTCGGTAATTGGGGTAAGAAATGAGGTTTTTAGATTATTACGGGACTGTTGGACATTACGTAACCCTCGTCCCTTTGATGACGTTACAACACGCTGTCTTATCAACGGCCATAACGGTTATGTTGCACAAGACCAAGGATGGGAAGTAGTCCTAGTAAAACCAGAATGCATGACTTGTTTCTGGACGTATGAATTACGTGTCTTTATTGCCTTTGCTGAACGACTTGTGTACTAGCTAGAATTGTCTTCACAACTATCTTGTATCAAAGTTATTGTGTGCTATATTTCATGCTTTATGTAAAATAAGCGGTATTGTAAGTTTGTAAAATATTGTATAAAAGTTTGAACGCGAAATATTATTATAATCAGTTTTTCATATAGAATTGTAGTAGTTGAATTGTATATTAGCTACTAAGTATGAACTTAACGGGTAGGTACTACCCGAATTTAAACTTATAAAACGCTAATATGAAGAAAAAGCTTTTATAAATGAGTTCATATTATGCTACGAAATACTATTAACTACTCTTAATATTCTGTATGATTAACTTGTTCCATTTAACTATTTTGAAGGAAATGGCACCGACTACTCGACACACCGTGAATATGAATGAAGAGGAATTCCGTACTTTTCTAGCTTCAAACATAGCCGCAGTACAGGCTGCGCTACATACCAACAATAACCTTGGATCTAGCAGTACAGGAAATCGTGTAGGATGCACCTACAAAGAATTCACTGCCTGCAAACCTTTGGAATTTGATGGAACCGAAGGACCGATCGGATTGAAACGGTGGACCGAGAAGGTTGAATCGGTGTTTGCCATAAGTAAGTGTACTGAAGAGGACAAAGTGAAGTACGCTACGCATACCTTCACAGGTTCTGCGTTAACATGGTGGAATACCTATCTAGAGCAAGTGGGACAAGATGATGCGTACGCACTACCGTGGTCAGCATTCAAGCACTTGATGAACGAGAAGTACCGTCCCAGAACCGAGGTCAATAAGCTCAAGACAGAACTTAGAGGGTTACGAACCCAAGGATTTGATATTACCACGTACGAAAGACGATTCACAGAATTGTGCCTATTGTGTCCGGGAGCATTCGAAGATGAGGAAGAGAAGATCGACGCGTTTGTGAAAGGATTACCGGAAAGAATCCAAGAAGATATAAGTTCACACGAGCCCGCCTCCATACAACAGGCATGTAGAATGGCTCACAAACTAGTGAACCAGATTGAAGAAAGAATTAAAGAACAGACTGCTGAAGAGGCCAATGTGAAGCAAGTCAAAAGAAAGTGGGAGGAAAATGGTGATAAGAATCACCAATACAACAACAACAGCAATTACAACAATAATCGCAACAATTATCCCAACAATCGCAACATCAATCGCAACTACCACAAACGGCCCAACAACAACAACAACAACAACAACAACAACAGCAACTACAACAATCATCCCAACAACAATAATAACCGCAACAACAACAACAATCAGAAGCAACTATGCCAAAGGTGTGAAAAGAATCACTCGGGGTTCTGCACCAAATTTTGCAACAAGTGTAAAAGAAATGGTCATAGCGCGGCAAAGTGTGAGGTCTACGGACCAGGGGTTAATAGAACGAAAGGAACAAATGGTGTCGGAACGAGTAATGGCGGAGCAAGTAGTGTCGGAGCGAGTTATGCCAATGTAGTTTGTTATAAATGTGGAAAACCAGGCCACATTATTAGAAATTGCCCGAACCAGGAGAACACGAATGGACAAGGCCGTGGAAGAGTTTTCAATATTAATGCGGTAGAGGCACAGGAAGACCCGGAGCTTGTTACGGGTACGTTTCTTATTGACAATAAATCTGCTTACGTTTTATTTGATTCGGGTGCGGATAGAAGCTATATGAGTAGAGATTTTTGTGCTAAATTAAGTTGTCCATTGACGCCTTTGGATAGTAAATTTTTACTCGAATTAGCAAATGGTAAATTAATTTCAGCAGATAATATATGTCGGAATCGAGAAATTAAACTGGTTAGCGAAACATTTAAGATTGATTTGATACCAGTAGAGTTAGGGAGTTTTGATGTGATAATCGGTATGGACTGGTTGAAAGAAGTGAAAGCGGAGATCGTTTGTTACAAAAATGCAATTCGCATTATACGAGAAAAAGGAAAACCCTTAATGGTGTACGGAGAAAAGGGCAACACGAAGCTACATCTTATTAGTAATTTGAAGGCACAAAAACTAATAAGAAAAGGTTGCTATGCTATTCTAGCACACGTCGAGAAAGTACAAACTGAAGAAAAGAGCATCAATGATGTTCCCATTGCAAAAGAATTTCCCGATGTATTTCCGAAAGAATTACCGGGATTACCCCCACATCGATCCGTTGAATTTCAAATAGATCTTGTACCAGGAGCTGCACCCATAGCTCGTGCTCCTTACAGACTCGCACCCAGCGAGATGAAAGAACTGCAAAGCCAATTACAAGAACTTTTAGAGCGTGGTTTCATTCGACCAAGCACATCACCGTGGGGAGCTCCTGTTTTGTTTGTCAAGAAGAAAGATGGTACATTCAGGTTGTGTATCGACTACCGAGAGTTGAACAAACTTACCATCAAGAACCGCTACCCACTACCGAGAATCGACGACTTATTTGATCAACTACAAGGCTCGTATGTTTATTCAAAGATTGACTTACGTTCCGGGTATCATCAAATGCGGGTGAAAGAAGATGATATTCCAAAGACTGCTTTCAGAACACGTTACGGTCATTACGAGTTTATGGTCATGCCGTTTGGTTTAACTAATGCACCAGCTGTGTTCATGGACCTTATGAACCGAGTGTGTGGACCATACCTTGACAAGTTTGTCATTGTTTTCATTGATGACATACTTATTTACTCAAAGAATGACCAAGAACACGGTGAACATTTGAGAAAGGTGTTAGAAGTATTGAGGAAGGAAGAATTGTACGCTAAGTTTTCAAAGTGTGCATTTTGGTTGGAAGAAGTTCAATTCCTCGGTCACATAGTGAACAAAGAAGGTATTAAGGTGGATCCGGCAAAGATAGAAACTGTTGAAAAGTGGGAAACCCCGAAAACTCCAAAACACATACGCCAGTTTTTAGGACTAGCTGGTTACTACAGAAGGTTCATCCAAGACTTTTCCAGAATAGCAAAACCCTTGACTGCATTAACGCATAAAGGGAAGAAATTTGAATGGAATGATGAACAAGAGAAAGCGTTTCAGTTATTGAAGAAAAAGCTAACTACGGCACCTATATTGTCATTGCCCGAAGGGAATGATGATTTTGTGATTTATTGTGATGCATCAAAGCAAGGTCTCGGTTGTGTATTAATGCAACGAACGAAGGTGATTGCTTATGCGTCTAGACAATTGAAGATTCACGAACAAAATTATACGACGCATGATTTGGAATTAGGTGCGGTTGTTTTTGCATTAAAGACTTGGAGGCACTACTTATATGGGGTCAAAAGTATTATATATACCGACCACAAAAGTCTTCAACACATATTTAATCAGAAACAACTGAATATGAGGCAGCGTAGGTGGATTGAATTATTGAATGATTACGATTTTGAGATTCGTTACCACCCGGGGAAGGCAAATGTGGTAGCCGATGCCTTGAGCAGGAAGGATAGAGAACCCATTCGAGTAAAATCTATGAATATAATGATTCATAATAACATTACTACTCAAATAAAGGAGGCGCAACAAGGAGTTTTAAAAGAGGGAAATTTAAAGGATGAAATACCCAAAGGATCGGAGAAGCATCTTAATATTCGGGAAGACGGAACCCGGTATAGGGCTGAAAGGATTTGGGTACCAAAATTTGGAGATATGAGAGAAATGGTACTTAGAGAAGCTCATAAAACCAGATACTCAATACATCCTGGAACGGGGAAGATGTACAAGGATCTCAAGAAACATTTTTGGTGGCCGGGTATGAAAGCCGATGTTGCTAAATACGTAGGAGAATGTTTGACGTGTTCTAAGGTCAAAGCTGAGCATCAGAAACCATCAGGTCTACTTCAACAACCCGAAATTCCGGAATGGAAATGGGAAAACATTACCATGGATTTCATCACTAAATTGCCAAGGACTGCAAGTGGTTTTGATACTATTTGGGTAATAGTTGATCGTCTCACCAAATCAGCACACTTCCTACCAATAAGAGAAGATGACAAGATGGAGAAGTTAGCACGACTGTATTTGAAGGAAGTCGTCTCCAGACATGGAATACCAATCTCTATTATCTCTGATAGGGATGGCAGATTTATTTCAAGATTCTGGCAGACATTACAGCAAGCATTAGGAACTCGTCTAGACATGAGTACTGCCTATCATCCACAAACTGATGGGCAGAGCGAAAGGACGATACAAACGCTTGAAGACATGCTACGAGCATGTGTTATTGATTTCGGAAACAGTTGGGATCGACATCTACCGTTAGCAGAATTTTCCTACAACAACAGCTACCATTCAAGCATTGAGATGGCGCCGTTTGAAGCACTTTATGGTAGAAAGTGCAGGTCTCCGATTTGTTGGAGTGAGGTGGGGGATAGACAGATTACGGGTCCGGAGATTATACAAGAAACTACCGAGAAGATCATCCAAATTCAACAACGGTTGAAAACCGCCCAAAGTCGACAAAAGAGCTACGCTGACATTAAAAGAAAAGATATAGAATTTGAAATTGGAGAGATGGTCATGCTTAAAGTTTCACCTTGGAAAGGCGTTGTTCGATTTGGTAAACGAGGGAAATTAAATCCAAGGTATATTGGACCATTCAAGATTATTGATCGTGTCGGACCAGTAGCTTACCGACTTGAGTTACCTCAACAACTCGCGGCTGTACATAACACTTTCCACGTCTCGAATTTGAAGAAATGTTTTGCTAAAGAAGATCTCACTATTCCGTTAGATGAAATCCAAATCAACGAAAAACTCCAATTCATCGAAGAACCCGTCGAAATAATGGATCGTGAGGTTAAAAGACTTAAGCAAAACAAGATACCAATTGTTAAGGTTCGATGGAATGCTCGTAGAGGACCCGAGTTCACCTGGGAGCATGAAGATCAGATGAAGAAGAAATACCCGCATCTATTTCCAGAAGATTCGTCAACACCTTCAACAGCTTAAAATTTCGGGACGAAATTTATTTAACGGGTAGGTACTGTAGTGACCCGAACTTTTCCATGTTTATATATATTAATTGAGATTGATGTTTACATGATTAAATGTTTCCAACATGTTAAGCAATCAAACTTGTTAAGACTTGATTAATTGAAATAGGTTTCATATAGACAATTGACCACCCAAGTTGACCGGTGATTCACGAACGTTAAAACTTGTAAAAAACTATATGATGACATATATATGGTTATATATATAGTTAACATGATATTATGATAAGTAAACATATCATTAATTATATTAACAATGAACTACATATGTAAAAACAAGACTACTAACTTAATGATTTTGAAACGAGACATATATGTAACGTTTATCGTTGTAACGACATTTAATGTATATATATCATATTAAGAGATATTCGTACATCATAATATCATGATAATATAATAATTTAAAATCTCTTTTGTTATTATAAACATTGGGTTAACAACATTTAACAAGATCGTTAACCTAAAGGTTTCAAAACAACACTTACAGGTAACGACTAACGATGACTTAACGACTCAGTTAAAATGTATATACATGTAGTGTTTTAATATGTATTTATACACTTTTGAAAGACTTCAATACACTTATCAAAATACTTCTACTTAACAAAAATGCTTACAATTACATTCTCGTTCAGTTTCATCAACAATTCTACTCGTATGCACCCGTATTCGTACTCGTACAATACACAGCTTTTAGATGTATGTACTATTGGTATATACACTCCAATGATCAGCTCTTAGCAGCCCATGTGAGTCATCTAACACATGTGGGAACCATCATTTGGCAACTAGCATGAAATATCTCATAAGATTACAAAAATATGAGTAATCATTCATGACTTATTTACATGAAAACAAAATTACATATCCTTTATATCTAATCCATACACCAACGACCAAAAACACCTACAAACACTTTCATTCTTCAATTTTCTTCATCTAATTGAACTCTCTCAAGTTCTATCTTCAAGTTCTAAGTGTTCTTCATAAATTCCAAAAGTTCTAGTTTCATAAAATCAAGAATACTTTCAAGTTTGCTAGCTCACTTCCAATCTTGTAAGGTGATCATCCAACCTCAAGAAATCTTTGTTTCTTACAGTAGGTTATCATTCTAATACAAGGTAATAATCATATTCAAACTTTGGTTCAATTTCTATAACTATAACAATCTTATTTCAAGTGATGATCTTACTTGAACTTGTTTTCGTGTCATGATTTTGCTTCAAGAACTTTGAGCCATCCAAGGATCCATTGAAGCTAGATTCATTTTTCTCTTTTCCAGTAGGTTCATCCAAGGAACTTAAGGTAGTAATGATGTTCATAACATCATTCGATTCATACATATAAAGCTATCTTATTCGAAGGTTTATACTTGTAATCACTAGAACATAGTTTAGTTAATTCTAAACTTGTTCGCAAACAAAAGTTAATCCTTCTAACTTGACTTTTAAAATCAACTAAACACATGTTCTATATCTATATGATATGCTAACTTAATGATTTAAAACCTGGAAACACGAAAAACACCGTAAAACCGGATTTACGCCGTCGTAGTAACACCGCGGGCTGTTTTGGGTTAGTTAATTAAAAACTATGATAAACTTTGATTTAAAAGTTGTTATTCTGAGAAAATGATTTTTATTATGAACATGAAACTATATCCAAAAATTATGGTTAAACTCAAAGTGGAAGTATGTTTTCTAAAATGGTCATCTAGACGTCGTTCTTTCGACTGAAATGACTACCTTTACAAAAACGACTTGTAACTTATTTTTCCGACTATAAACCTATACTTTTTCTGTTTAGATTCATAAAATAGAGTTCAATATGAAACCATAGCAATTTGATTCACTCAAAACGGATTTAAAATGAAGAAGTTATGGGTAAAACAAGATTGGATAATTTTTCTCATTTTAGCTACGTGAAAATTGGTAACAAATCTATTCCAACCATAACTTAATCAACTTGTATTGTATATTATGTAATCTTGAGATACCATAGACACGTATACAATGTTTCGACCTATCATGTCGACACATCTATATATATTTCGGAACAACCATAGACACTCTATATGTGAATGTTGGAGTTAGCTATACAGGGTTGAGGTTGATTCCAAAATATATATAGTTTGAGTTGTGATCAATAATGAGATACGTATACACTGGGTCGTGGATTGATTCAAGATAATATTTATCGATTTATTTCTGTACATCTAACTGTGGACAACTAGTTATAGGTTACTAACGAGGACAGCTGACTTAATAAACTTAAAACATCAAAATATATTAAAAGTGTTGTAAATATATTTTGAACATACTTTAATATATATGTATATATTGTTATAGGTTCGTGAATCAACAGTGGCCAAGTCTTACTTCCCGACGAAGTAAAAATCTGTGAAAGTGAGTTATAGTCCCACTTTTAAAATCTAATATTTTTGGGATGAGAATACATGCAGGTTTTATAAATGATTTACAAAATAGACACAAGTACGTGAAACTACATTCTATGGTTGAATTATCGAAATCGAATATGCCCCTTTTTATTAAGTCTGGTAATCTAAGAATTAGGGAACAGACACCCTAATTGACGCGAATCCTAAAGATAGATCTATTGGGCCTAACAAACCCCATCCAAAGTACCGGATGCTTTAGTACTTCGAAATTTATATCATATCCGAAGGGTGTCCCGGAATGATGGGGATATTCTTATATATGCATCTTGTTATTGTCGGTTACCAGGTGTTCACCATATGAATGATTTTTATCTCTATGTATGGGATGTGTATTGAAATATGAAATCTTGTGGTCTATTGTTACTATTTGATATATATAGGTTAAACCTATAACTCACCAACATTTTTGTTGACGTTTAAAGCATGTTTATTCTCAGGTGATTATTAAGAGCTTCCGCTGTCGCATACTTAAATAAGGACAAGATTTGGAGTCCATGCTTGTATGATATTGTGTAAAAACTGCATTCAAGAAACTTATTTTGTTGTAACATATTTGTATTGTAAACCATTATGTAATGGTCGTGTGTAAACGGGATATTTTAGATTATCATTATTTGATAATCTACGTAAAGCTTTTTAAACCTTTATTGATGAAATAAAGGTTATGGTTTGTTTAAAAATGAATGCAGTCTTTGAAAAACGTCTCATATAGAGGTCAAAACCTCGCAATGAAATCAATTAATATGGAACGTTTTTAATCAATAAGAACGGGACATTTCATGAGGTCCGTGGATTTCCAGCTGATTTTCGAGAAAACTTTTCATGGTTTTTCGTAGACTCTACAACTGGTTTGGACGACAACTTCCTGATCTAAATCAAGAAGCGCGTGTCTTTTTCTCGGAAGACTTTACTTCCTTTTAAATTCCATTTATATTATAATAAACTGGGTAAAACTGATTAATATCGTCCAAAACAAAAGTATCTTCAATTATTTATACAAAAATATGTGATATATGTTCTAAATAACTTGGTTAATTTTCCCCACACTTGGCTTTTATTTTCCTTTCTTTGCCTTTTTATTCTCCTCTATTCCATTTTAAATGAATTCAAGCGTTTTGGGTTGTTTCTCAATTTATGTCCTTTCCGAGGTAACAATAATTTCGGTGTTAACACCTAGTTTTATCGTTCGTAAATATGTATAAACATGATTTTGAGTTCATTTAGTTGAAAATTTTGAAAAATTCTACTAGAATTGGGTAGTCAGTATATAAGACTAGGGATGTTCTTTATTATCAGAGAGCACTAGATTCTAATACAACTACTGCGTTACTAGTATTTTTTATGGTAACCAAGTGTTTAAATTAAAATTTTAAAAATCCGAAAGAATTTAACCCCTTCCCACACTTAAGATCTTGCAATGCCCTCATTTGCAAGAAATCAGTAACAATTTAAATTATTGAGGGTGATTAGTATAGAAAAATGATTAAATTTTACCAAAGTTTCCAAACATATTGTTGTTTGTGTTGAATGATAAATGGTGCACATCGTTTGTTCATTCCGTCTGTTGTTATATCACACTTGTTTTTCGTTTTGTCGTCAAAATTAATAGCTATTGCTGAACTTAGTGCCAATCTTTGAAAGTGCACTATTTTACCCTGTTTTGTACATGAGATAAACTACAAACATATATATACATATTTTTGAAGTTGGGTATATCACCCCACATTCAAAAATTATTAAAATCTAATAATAAAAGTTTGAAAATTATAAAAAACTATTATATTATCAAAAAAGTATTAAAAGTATAAAATTACAAGTTACCAAATAAATAGGCATAAAATAAAATTAGGGTTGATGAGGATGGTGCCAGTAGGGATTCCATTCATAGCTGTATGTGCTGTAGAATGCTTGAGCTGGGTCATATGTAGGGTACGGTGGTCGGGTCTGTATAGTCCAGGGAGGAAATACGGCATTGGAGTAGGAATGTAGTTTGTATTTATGTATGTACAATGACTTATGATTTGGTTTTGATGATACTGCCAATCTTGAAATGCTCGTTGTCTAGCCATTTCATACTCATGTTGAGCCATAAAAATTTGCATTTCTGTCATCTGATTCCCCCCTCCCGCATTACATTGCTACTGATCTCTTTTGACCTGTGGATGATTGCCATCATATGGTGCTGCAGCGTTATGTCGTTTCTTTAAAACCTTAGCACCATGATATTGAAATGTCCCATTCATATTGAATATAAACGTTCCATATTAATTGATTTCGTCGCGAGGTTTTGACCTCTATATGAGACGTTTTTCAAAGACTGCATTCGTTTTTAAAACAAACCATAACCTTTATTTTATCGACAAGGTTAAAAAGACCCCACTTAGATTATCCAGAAATGATAATCTAAAAATATCACACTTACACACTACCAATACATATTGGTTTACAATATTAATATGTTACAACAAAATAAATCTCAAATACAGTTTTTAAACAATATAATACAAGCATGCTGACTCCAAATCTTGTCCATTTATTAGCATGCAACAGCGGAAGCTCTTAATAATCACCTGAGAATAAACATGCTTTAAACGTCAACAAAAAATGTTGGTGAGTTATAGGTTTATCCTATATATTTATCAAATTGTAATAATAGACCACAAGATTTCATATTTCAATACACATCCCATACATAGAGACAAAAATCATTCATATGGTTTGAACACCTGGTAACCGACATTAATAAGATGCATATAAGAGTATCCCCTATCATTCCGGGACATCCATCGGACATGATAAAACAACATCGAAGTACTAAAGCATCCGCTACAACGGATGAGGTTTGTTGGGCCCAATAGATCTATCTTTAGGATTCGCGTCAATTAGTAGACTGGTTTACTAATTCTTAGGTTACCAAGTAAAAGGGGCATATTCGGCTTCGATCGTTCAACCATAGAAAGTAGTTTCATGTACTTGTGTCTATTTTGTAAAACATTTATAAATCTGCATGTATTCTCATCTCAAAAATATTAGATTTTAAAAGTGGGACTATAACTCACTTTCACAGATTTTTACTTCGTCGGGAAGTAAGACTTGGCCACTGGTCGATTCACGAACCTATAACAAATATGTACATATATATCAAAGTATGTTCAAAATATATTTACAACATTTTTAATACAATTTACTGTTTTAAGTTTATTAAGTCGGTTTTCCTCGTTAGTAACCTATAACTAGTTGTCCACAGTTAGATGTACAGAAATAAATCGATATATATTATCTTGAATCAATACACGACCCAGTGTATACACGTCTCAGGCTAGATCACAACTCAAAGTATATATATTTTTGGAATCAAACTCAACCCTGTATAGCTAACTCCAACATTACAGCATATAGAGTGTCTATAGTTATTCCAAATAATATATATACATGGGTCGATATGATATGTCAAAACATTTGCATACGTGTCTATGGTATCCCAAGATTACATAATATATTAGAATACATGTATAATACAATATAAGCTAGCTAGGATATGATTTGTATAGAATTGTTATAATATTTCCCGTAGCTACAACAATCAAAAAATATCCAATCTTGTTTTACCCATAACTTCTTCGTTTTAAATCCGTTTTGAGTGAATTAAATTCTTATGGTTTCATATTGAACTCTATTTTCTGAATCTAAACAGAAAAAGTATAGTTTTATAGTCAGAAATATAAGTTACAAGTCATTTTTGTAAGAGGTAGTCATTTCAGTCGAAAGAACGACGTCTTGATGATCATTTTGAAAAACATAATTCCACTTTGAGTTTAACCATGATTTTTGGATATAGTTTCATGTTCATAAGAAAAATCATTTTCTCAGAAGAACAACTTTTAAATCAAAGTTTATCATGGTTTTTAATTATCAAACCCAAAACAGCCCGTGGTGTTACTACTACGGCGTATGTCCGGTTTTACGGTGTTTTTCGTGTTTCCAGGTTTTAAATCATTAAGTTAGCATATCATATAGATATAGAACACGTGTTTAGTTGATTTTAAAAGTCAAGTTAGAAGGATTAACTTTTGTTTGCGAACAAGTTTAGAATTAACTAAACTATGTTCTAGTGATTTCAAGTTTAAACCTTCGAATAAGGTAGTTTTATATATATGAATCGAATGATGTTATGAACATAATTACTATCTCAGGTTTTTTGGATAAACCTACTGGAAATGGGGAAAATTGATCTAGCTTCAAAGGATCCTTAGATGGCTTGAAAGTTCTTGAAGTAGAATCATGACACGAAAACAAGTTCAAGTAAGATTTTCACTCGAAATAAGATTGTTATAGTTATAGAAATTGAATCAAAGTTTGAATATGAGTATTACATTGTATTAGCAAGATATCTTACTGTAAATAAGAAATATTTCTTGAGGTTGGATGATCACTTGAAATGGATTTGCAAGATTGGAAGTAAGCTAGTAAACTTGAAAGTGTTATTGAAGTGTTCTTGAGTAGTTGTTTTGTAGGTTGATCAAAGGTTGGTTTTAGGAGCTAGATTAATGTAGATTTTGTTGAATATGCTGGAGAACACTTAGAACATCATCATAGAACAAAAGAGAGATCAAATGGATGAAAGAAAATTTAAAAATGCAAGTGTGTGTGATGGGGATGAAAACGTGAATATGCATGTGTTTATATGTAAATTGTAGTTTGATTTTTAGTGTAATTATTTCCTCTAATGGCCAACCTGATCAATCATCCATGCTAGAGAACAGAAGTAGCTGATTAGGAGTCTGATTTTGATGTTTTTCTATTGGTATATACCAATAGTAAATACATCTAGAAACTGTGTATTGTACAAGTAATAATAACCCACATAATAAGGTATACTCACAGCGCTATGTGGGTCTCGAATACACATGAGATAAAATAAATCATTCTCATTTACCTTCTCTTTGTTCCTACCTCGCTGTGTAATCGAGTTTGCTAAGAACCTATGGATTACTCTTAGCTCAGCTCTATTAATATCAGTTTAAGAGTTATTCCCCCCACGAAATTGGTTATGGCTAGTCATTCTTGTGACGCCCGAGAATTTCTGACTAAATTTAAACCTAATCTAATTATGATTTCGATACGATGAGCAAAGTCTGTAATGTTGAGTCACAAATATATTGAACTGTTTCATATATTCGTTTGGATTTCGACCATTCCCAACGATTCACGAACAACTATTTGTAAATAGATAACATATATATTTAAATAGGTATAGGTATTTATAATTTGAAATATAATTTAGAATATTAGGATTATTAGGATTTATATTGTATTAAATAAAATAAAATGCGATTAATGGAAACTATAGATTATAATAATATATATAAAAATATATATATAAATATTACTTGTAAATATATAATATTATATTTAGTTATTTAAAAGAATATAATCAATATATTTATTTACCTAAACTTGTGAATTAAGAATTGATATATATATATATATATATATATATATATATATATATATATATATATATATATATATATATATATATATAATGGTTATAGTATTATTATTACTAATATTATAATTATCAATAATAATATTGGTATTATTATAATTAGTATTATTATTATTATTATTATTAATATTATTGTTATAAGTTTTATAGTTATTATTACCATTATCAATAATAATAATATTATTAATTTTATTATTATATTATTATAAACTTTTATTATCATTAGTTACAAAATAAAGAGTATTACTATTATTATATATTGTAAGTTAGTAATATTAATAGTAATTATGTTATATAAATATAAATACTGATAAAGGGAAAATGCAGGTTTTACAAATATAAATAAAGATGCTACAGATAATACAACTAATACTAAATATATATAAATGCATAAGAAATTGCTAACATCCCTATCAGACATATTTCTTCTTCCTCTTTCTGTATTCTCGTGACATCAGGTTTAGAATTATCAACATTACCTTTTGACTTAATCGATTTTTTTAGAAACAATCACTCAGATCATTCCAAAATCTGTAACTATCGAATGCAACTTTTAATTCTTTAATTTTATTTCATGACCTGAGCGAATAATGCATGTGTACTAAGTGTCGAGCTGATTAAACTACAAAACCAATCATTCTTTTTATTTCTATCTTCGGTTTAACATAGAACCATCATCACTCCAATCTCTAACAAGATTATCCACTACTCCTTCTATGTTTAACTATTAACCACCACCTCAAACCACTACTCTTATCTTCTTGAACCAACCTTTTACTGCCCAACTTCTTTTTGTTTCTGATGATAACTGAACAACCACGATAGACCACCACCTTGCAAACTACCTCTACCTCCATCACTCTTAAGCTATCAAAACAAAACCCACATGAATATTGTTACCATCGAGTACAACCGTTTGAACCATCATTTTGCTGCCTTCTGTTCGAACCACATCCACCTTCCATCACCATCGACAATCTCTCTCTCCTAAGCTTTGTAACCAAGAACCATCAATCAACCACCCTCTTCTTCAACCCTCGATAACCACCATGAACTATCACTTTGATCACTTGCAGTCCCATCTTGCTGCTACCGTCGCCACACCTAAACAACCTCAAACTACTATCACCTCATCATTTTATGCACACCACCATCAACTAATGCAACTACGGTATTGCTATACTACCTATTTTTATTTAGTTATTGTTTCTTCTACAACCCACAACCCATAACCGATAACTATCATCATTGTTGTGATGATGTTTTAGACCACCTCCAAATAACTTAATCTGCTGCTGCAGATTTCTGTTTTGATCACACATAAATCACCTCCACTGCTGCCACTAACTGCCCCTTCTATCACCACCTTTGTAATTCTCTTTCTCGCTTTTTGTTCCTGTATTGTAGCCCAACAAAACCCATTTCAAACCCACACCATCTTCATCTGTTTTGTACACCTACTACTCGAGGTGTTTGAGAGGATTTTAAACGCAGAAAATGAAGTAATAATTGAAATTTAGAGGTAATGATGTGATAATGAACATGATGAGCGATGATAAGGATGTTTTCTTATTCTTTATTCGGTTAGTATAACAACCACTTGATGTGATTACATTATTTTCCTATGGTGGGCCGAACTCAACCTAACACAACACTAATTATTGTCGATATGTAATACCACTACTTTAAGCCCTAATATTATATACTAACATGGCCATAACCTTTCTCATGGGTCACGGATTTAACGAAAACATCATGGGTCATGGGACCCCTTTTAATCATACATGGTTAAAGATTGATGATGTTATGTCTTGATAATTTATACGATGATTTCGTAAATAAAGTGGATGATGATGAAGGTTAATAACGATGCAACAATAAAGATGAACTGAGATAATGATGTGTTTGTGATCCTGTTATCAGACGATTCCCATCGCCAAAAATTACATCGAGCAGTTTATATGTTTTTAACAGATTATTGGGTCGTGATCCAAGAGTTGGTATTGGACTGAATTTCTTAATTGATGTGTTGGGCCGGAATTTGGTTATGTTTTTGTAATTGGGCCTTGTGGTGATGAAGATAGATGTATGATATGATGATAAACGTTCACCTGATGATGTTGTCTGATTATGATAATCGTTAATAATAAGGTTAAATGAATTTAAATTGCTAACTAAAACAAGAATTCATTGATAGTTCGATGGTCAGGGGTGTTGATAGTGGAACGAGAAGTCGTGGGTTTGATTCCCGTCCTTGGCAACTTATTTCTTTTTATTACTCCTAAGGTATTATTTGACATTATTAAAATTATTATTAAGTATTGTTATTGTTATTATTATCTTTATCATTATTAATAATATTATTATTAATTCTATTGTTTTTATGGTTAAGATTATTTTTACGTATTATCATTATTACTATATGTATTATTATTATCATTATCGTTATAAAATATGACACTTTTATTATTATTAACTCTATTATTATACATACAACTTATATATACAATATATATATATATATATATATATATATATATATATATATATATATATATATATATATATATATATATATATATATATATATGAAAAGTATTACGAATATAAATATTTTATAAAGAAGTATATATATATATATATATATATATATATATATATATATATATATATATATATTTATATATAAAAAATATTATTATAAATATATTATAAAGATATAAATCTCAATTCATTAGTTTATTAATGAAAAACATAGGTAAAAATAACAATTAAAATCACTAATAATAATACATATATTCGATTACGATTATATATGTATTAATGAATATACAAATGATATAGGTTCGTGAATCCGAGGCCAACCCTGCATTGTTCAAAGTCGTCATATGTATTTTTTACTACGAAATACATTATGGTGAGTTCATTTGATTCCCTTTTACTCTTTACATTTTTGGGACTGAGAATACATGCTATGTTTTTACAACTGCTTTATTAAATGCTTTTGAAATATATTTTGAACTGCAAATACATGAAATGAGACACAAGCAAAACATTCCTCGAATGAATTATTATGCAGACAGAAGTTCTGCGGATTATTGTTAAATTATGTGGACATGATAATTGCCACCGTTGAATTATGTGGACATGATAATTCCCACCATTGAATTATGTGGATATGATAATTGCCACCAATTGATATGAATGTTATGTATCGAGAGAATGATTTTATACACAGGTTATGTGTATGTTATTTTTGTGCACGAGATATGTGTACGGTTACTAAGATTATTGAAAAATGATTCCGTACACAAGAAAGGTGTACTGTATTTAAAAGATATCGCATGTACATTACAGGTGGGTATAGGATTCGGGCCCATTTGTACCATGCAGGATTTAAATCTTGTGGTCTATCAAAATGATGAATTTTATTGTTTTATGATAAACCTATGAACTCACCAACCTTTTGGTTGACACTTGAAAGCATGTTTATTCTCAGGTATGAAAGAAATATTCCGATGTGCATTTGCTCATTGTAAAGACATTATTTTGAGTCGATCATCGCAATGGAACCAGATGTTGATGACTTCGTCCAGACGGATTAGGACGGGGTTTGACATGTGGTATCAGAGCGTGGTCTTAGCGAACCAGGTCTTGCATTAGTGTGTCTAATTAGTAGTTGTTAGGATGAATTAGTGGGTCTGGACTTCGACCGTGTCTGCATGTCAAAAGTTTTGCTTATCATTTAGTGTAAAAGATTATTTGCTTATCATCCTTAAAGTCTAAACATGTCTTACTGCCTCTATTGCATAGACAGTGTATAGATAAATTCATATCTTAGCGTATCTGTTATTGTTACCTTTTCCTGACAGCTTCCGTAGATTCCTCCGTAACTTATGGGATTTTAGTATTATATATGCATATGTAAATTATGTATTGCAGGGTACTAATCTACATCCTATAATCTATTTCTTATCGAAAATCCTTCATCTGATCTTACGAGATGAATTCCTCAACCAGTTCGAGTCCCTCAGATTCCGATAGCTATTCCGATAGTTATTCCGACAGCTATTCAGATATGGAGTTTCACCTAAGCTGAAAGGACCCGTCCCAATCCATCTGGACGAAGTCCATATCGATTATAAATGATTCACAATAGTTGATTACATCGCGAGGTACTTGACCTCTATATGATACATTTTACAAGCATTGCATTCGTTTTGAAAAGACAATCTTTCATTACATCTAAAGTTGACAGACATGCATACCATTTCATAATATATTAAACTATAATTGACTTAATAATGATCTTGATAAACTCAACGACTCGAATGCAACATCTTTTGAAATATGTCATGAATGACTCCAAGAAATATCTTTAAAATGATCAAATGCACAGCGAAAGATTTCTTTCGTACCTGAGAATAAACATGCTTTCAAGTGTCAACCAAAAGGTTGGTGAGTTCATTAGTTTAACATAAACAATCGTTTCCATCATTTTAATAGACCACAAGATTTCATATTTCCATTTCTCATAAACATACGTCCCATGCATAGTGACAAAAATATCATTCATATGGATTGAACACCTGGTAACCGACATTCACAATATACATATAAGAATATCCCCATCATTCCGGGATCCTCCTTCGGACATGATATAAATTTCGAAGTACTAAAGCATCCGGTACTTTGGATGGGGCTTGTTGGGCCCGATAGATCTATCTTTAGAGTTCGCGTCAATTAGGGTGTCTGTTCCCTAATTCTTAGATTACCAGACTAAAAGGGGCATATTCGATTTCGATCATTCAACCATATAATGTAGTTTCAATTACTTGTGTCTATTTCGTAAAACAGTTATAAAAACAGCGCATGTATTCTCAGTCCAAAAAATATATATTGCAAAAGCATTTAAAAAGAGATTAATGAAACTCACAATACTGTATTTTGTAGTAAAAATACATATGTCGATATTGAACAATGCAGGGTTGGCCTCGAATTCACGAACCTATATCAGGTATATATATTAAATAATATAATGAACTTGTAATAGTAATAAAACAACTTTAGTAATAATGATAATACTAATAATAATAATAATAATGATATTGTTGATAATGATACTTATGTTAATGATAATATTACAAAAAAAATGATACTAATACCAGTATTAGTGAAAATAATAATAAGTTGTGTTATTTTCGTAGTAACAATAATAATAATAATAATCATTTTCGTAATAATAATAAAAATTATACTTTATATTATTAATAATAATACTTTTAATTCATAACTATATTACCTAACAATAACTAAATTTATAATACTAGTGATTATATCATCAATTTTAACATAATCATAATTTATAATAACAATAACAATAACAAGAATAATTATAATAATTATAATAATTATAATAATAATAATAATAATAATAATAATAATAATAATAACAGTAATAATAATAATAATAATAATAATAATAATAATAATAATAATAATAATAATAATATTTAGGGAGCTACCTCACATGAAAAGAGTCTAAAAAAAAAATTAGATGCCCTTGCCCGGGCTCGAACCCACGACCTCTCGCCCACATGTAAACACCCTAAACCAACTGAACCATTTCGTTTTTCTGGTTAACTCCCATATCATTTATTTTATAACCCGTATTCATCTGTTTCTTTCCTTCTTTACATACTAACATCATCGTTACCTAAGTATAACCCAATACCCGTTTGGTGGCCTGCGGCCCAAATGAAAACATAAGTCCACGGCCCCATATATAAAACGGATCATAGGGGCCCAACTAGTATCAAGTAAAAGAAATAATAATGGTTTCTTTTGTTTCCTGTACAGCAACTATCGTCTTCATCATCAATTTTATTATAATCGAGTACCAGCACTATCTTTATTGTTTCATCATTATAATCATCAACTTTATTCATTTTGTTCCCTTGCTCATAGTTTAATAAAACAGAAATCGAGGAACACTCATAACAGTAGTTGTTGGTGTTTGTTGTTTTAACGAAAAAAAATGTAACTACAGTTGCAGCCTATTTTTGAGTGAAATGGAAAACATGGTAGCAGTAATGTTGTTGTTTATGATTTCGATTAGCAAAATAGAAAACACCAACGTAGCAGCGTATAGTGATGGACTCTCGGTTTTAAGGATAGGAGAGAGAGAGAGAGGAAGATAATGAAGGAGATGGTGTTTTATTAATAGTCGAAATAGAAAACAAAAGATGTGGTCGAATCAGTAGAAGGAGATGACGGTTATGGTTGGTGTTAAAGTGGTGAAGAAGGTGGTTATTGATAGTGATCGAGAAAGAGAGGGTGACGAGTGGTGTACAAACAAAGAAGAAACAAAATTTTAAGGTGGTTGTTTGTCGTGCAACGATTTAAGTGTTGCGACCGAAAACAGAAAAAAAAACAAATGATGTAGGTGTTCATTGTTTGAACAAGACGATGAATAGTAACAACAAGTGGGTTTCATTGGTTTTGGTGATTTAGCACGACAATATGAAACAAGAAACAAGAGTGATTGATAGTGGCGGTTTATTGTGGTTTCTAGTGGTGATCGAGTAGTTTGAAGCGATTGATGTGGTGAAGATGGGTTTCATCCATTCCATAAGTATGTGTACGTATATGTTTATAATTTTAGAGTAAGATTCATGATGTAAGTTGCATATAGATATTACATGTGTACTAGTGAAAGGAATAAAGGACAACAATTAAACACAGTGATATTCCAATTAGTCACAGTAATTCATCATTGAATTGTGATATGCAAAATTTAGAACGTACATATATATAATATAATAATACTTACATTATCAAATGGAATTTCAAAACGTGTGAATTGTTATCCGTCGTCTACTATTTCAATCACGGACTGAAATTCGTACTCCGTTGTTACTCAGTGGCGGATAAAAATGTTTTAGAAAAATCCCAAATTCTTACAGTAATTATCTTTATTTATTTTAGTAATTATGGTATAAGATTCGATCATTAAATTACATCAACTGTCCCTCTCAATTCTGGGTAAAATATAAAAAATGTCAAAATTTAATAATTAGATCCTGAATACATTTTTAGTAAGCCTAAAATTTATAGAACTCATTCTCGAATCACTGTTTATTTTAAAAATAATATAAGTTCGAATTAAACTTGTTTAATATCCCTCGGGTGGTAATTGAGTGTTACTGTCGTTTACTAAATAGATTCGAAATCATAAAATATATATATATATATATATATATATATTTAATATACTTTATTTATATAAGATATGTTTTAAATAATAATTAACATAATATCATATTTTTATTTTACTTTACATAATTAAATTTTAATAGCAAATACATATAATATTTTAAATTATATTTATAATTACCATTTATATATATATATATATATATATATATATATATATATATATATATATATATACACACACACACGCATATCTATTTACAACTAATTGTTCGTGAATCGTCGAGAGCAGTTGAAGGTCAAATGCATTCCTGTAAACTATTCCAAAGTTTTCGAGACGCAACATTACAGACTTTGCTTATCGCGTCGGGAACATATAAAGATTAAAGTTTAAATTTGATCGAAAATTTTCGGCTCATCACAGTACCTACCCGTTAAAGAAATTTCGTCCCGAAATTTGAGTGAGGTCGTCATGGCTAACAATAAATATGTTTTCCTGAAGAATATGAGCTGATAAATAGAGTTTTATCATTATTGAATAATTCAGATAAAATAATTCGATTATTTGAAGAGCACGAATGAAGCTATCACAAAATAGTGAAATGAATAACTCAAGTTTCGTTTTAACTGATGACGTAGTTATGATTGATTTCCGGAATTTATGGGATTTAAAGAAAATCTTCGTAATAAGATTTGGCTTCTTCGGCGATTAAGGAAATCAAGATCTTTTTTGATTAAATACAATAATCTGGTTCGATTGATCTGTCGGATATTTTACTATAAATCCACCCCCTTCCTTTTCCTTATTTTTCCATATCTCACATCTCTATTCTTTCTCCTCAATTCATACTTTAAAACATTCATTAATATGCTCCATCCCATCCTGATCCTTGATATCATCTTAACTTTCATATCTGTCATTCTTCCCTTTTGTCTACCACCGGAGGATTTTATTTACTTCTACTATTACCTTGGGGTTATAGTGTTTTTAATTCTCCCGTGTCTTTACGTTGCGATACGTATTGATATACACGGTTTGTAATTTAGGTGTTGTTGTCGGGGTTTATATTCTCCCTTATCTTTCAAAGTCCCTTCTTCTGTTTTCTATAATCATTGTCATCCACAGTTAACGCTCTCTCTTATTTGCTGCGATTTATACCCCCTTCCTATTTCGGAGCTCCATGCTTTTGTTTCCTTTTCGCAAGTAATGGTCCAGAATTCGTAGGTATGAAGTTTCGAATAAACATAATGTTCTAAATAAGAAAAAAATGTATTAGCACGACTTGATTTGTCAAATTACCAGAATCACTGAGAATAGAACTATCAAGAATATACTTTCTTGATATGTTCAGAAGTTAAGCAGAATGTAAGAGTTATGTAACATGGCACATGATGACGTTATGATCTGTGAATCATCACGTTCCATTGGAAACTCAGCATGACTTACTATAATATAATCACGTTGATCAAGTGTCATTATATTATAATAACTCATGCATCAGTTCCCAACATTACTTCAATAACATTCATGTTTTAAGCTCAAAATTTTACAGAATATAGAAACTAACAGTTTCTATATGATGTAATACTGATAGCACGAAGAGATTAATGATTTCAGATAAGAATAGTTATAAAAATATCTCCAGAAATACGGAGGATATTTATAATGAAAGATACGATAATATCTCGGAATATCTAAGATCAGAGGATGATAGAAACTATTGTCTGCAAGGGTTTAGAGTAAGGAGCAAGATATTCACTAAAGACTTTAGCAGACATTGAATCATTTGGATTCTTTGAAGTCAAACTTATTCTTTGTGATTTGTCCACGCCTTTCTTCAAAGTTTCGCATAATCTGCTTTTCGGTACTAAATTTTCTATTGAATATTTCCAATATAATGATACACAGGAAGCACGAAGAGGTATATAATTTCGGACGAGAATATTTATAAAAATATCCTCAGAAATATCGAAGATATTGATGATGATATTTTGGAATTTCTAAGTTCGATGGTTGATGGAGAAAGATTTTTTTTTTTCGCAGGATTTTAATATGACTTCGGAGCAAGATATTCTCTAAAGATTTCAACGGATCCAGAATTATCTGGATTCTTTGAATATAGGGTATGGTCCTTGTATTTGTCCTTGGTCTCCTTCATGGTTAACTCTATCCGTTTTCCAGTTCCAACGTTTCTGAGCTTTTCCAACATATTATTCTTTATCATCAAACTTCCGATGACTAAGGTCGTTTACGGTTGCCTACAGTTTCTGCTGCTTCATTCAGCTTTTTCAACATTCAGAGTATCGATTCGTAAATTGGGTGCCTTTTCAAAATTTCAGATTTGAGGATCGTAATTCTAGGAGATATTTGTTATATGTATACATATAACTAATGATGTAGAAATGCTACGAGATTCGAAATACTGATTGCTGATTCCAGGTAATTGGTATGGCAATTATTGTTACAGGGTATAGATGAATACAAGATGGGGTTTCAATGAATATATTGATTTTTCAAAAAATCCAAATTCATTGAAGTTGCTGGTAATTTAACTGCTAATGTGGTGAAATATAAACGGTTCTCCGGTAACGATGACGACAGGAAAACTTATATATCGAGGTTATAATAAGGCTAATTCGAATGGAAGTTGAAGTTGATTTGTTGAAGCTATGATAAAATTGGCTAATTTGAAAAAAGAGTTGCAATGTTATTTTCGGTAATAACAATGCCAAAAGAGCTAACACGGACACGTTTTAAACTTTTACTTAGGGTCCGGGAGTCTTTAGGTGCATAACTATATGCGTCAATCTTTTCTTCCATAGATGAAGTGCGGTTGGTTCATCCTTTCAATTGAGGTGTTTTCAAGAATCAGGAAAGGTTTGAATGCAGATTATAATCGTCAAGATACAAATGAGGTTTGAGATGAAATCAAGTGGCAAACTTGAGGAAATATTTAACTGTAGTAGATGTAATTTATTTACGATCTTTTAAGTCAAAATGTGTTGTAATTAATATTTCCTACTCTTTTAATACTTTGTAATTGTCCAATGATAGTAGTTCAATAGTCCAGTAGTTCAACCAAGGCTAGTATATTATAAGGAAATAGTCATAACGAATATAGGAACAGTTAACTAGGATTTCTTTAATATAGGTTTAAAGTTTTACGTAGTTAATTAATTGGTTACTAATCAATTTTATTTTGTTCATTGTTTTCTTCATTATGCCACTTGTCAAATCTTGACTTGGATTCTGATCGTTCAAAATCCGAATATGAAATTGAACTTGGATGAAAATAGTTGTTCTTTGGTGAACGGATACGTATATGTGTGAATTTGAGCAGTGTTGTTAATGACTGTTGAATCTGAATTGAAGAATGTACAGTGTAACTTATTAAAGTGAAATCTAAATATACCTCGGGTGTTACCTACCCGTTAAAATATTTTCACCATTAACAATTTGTACAAAAGAATTTTTAATTATAATCTTTATGAAAACATACTTTCATATATATTTTCTTCGGATGTAATTATGGATTTAATGAGTTAATATGATATTAATCTCATTTGATTTACCGTTAGAACAAGAATATATATAATCTCTAAAACGTTAGAGATTACATAATCTCCATGAAGGACGAAGATAATTGATGTAGAACGTCATGTAAAACGGTGATTATACTCGAAGTACAGAATGAGATGTTGAGGCATGGGATGTTGAATCTTGGGTTGTTGGTGGTACTGGTATTGATGTTGGTGGTACTGTTGGTGCCGGTGATGTTGCTGAAGCTGGTACGTTTTGCACCATATTTTCCAAGGCTACAACTCGGGTGCGAAGTTCGTTGACTTCTTCCATTATTCCGGGATGATTGTCGTCGGAACGAGCGGATGAATAAGGTTTATAATTTGAGATAGTATATAATCGTGACGAGCTACTCTGGAAATGAGTGTGAAAATGGTGTTTTGAATAGGTTTGCCGATAAGTGCTTCAGGTTCATCGCCAAGAGGTGAATTCGATTGATGGAAGGAATCTCCTTCGACTTGTCTTCATTGATTAAGTCGACTACGAACCCATCAGATGAATTAGGGATGGATGATTGGTTGATTCATTCTGGTGACGCTGCTTTCGGAGCTTAAACGATTATCCATATTGGAATAGCTGTCGGAATCCGAGGAATTCGAACTGGTTGAGGGATTCATCTCGTACTATCAGATGAAATATTTTTCGATAAGAAATAGATTATAGGATGTAGATTAGTACCCTGCAATACATAGTTTACATATGCATATATAATACTAAAATCTCATAAGTTACGGAGGAATCTACAGAAGTTGTCAGGCAAAGTCTACAGTAACAGATATGCTAAGATATGAATTAGCAGATACGCTGATACAAATTTTGTCTATATACTATTCATGCAATTATTGCAATAAGATGTGTCTAGAATAAGGATGATAAGCTAGTGATTCTCTAAGAATGATAAGCAAAACATTTTCGACACAAAATGATAAGCAAAACTTTTGACATGCCGACACGGTCGAAGTCCAGACTCACTAATGCATCCTAACGACTTATCAGTTAGACACACTAAGGCAGACCTGGTTCGCTAAGACCACCGCTCTGATACCAACTGAAAGGACCCATCCCAATCCATCCGGACGAAGTCCATATCGATTATAAATGATTCACAACAGTTGATTACATCGCGAGGTACTTGACCTCTATATGATACATTTTACAAACATTGCATTCGTTTTGAAAAGACAATCTTTCATTACATCTAAAGTTGATAGACATGCATACCATTTCATAATATATCCAACTATAATTGACTTAATAATGATCTTGATAAACTCAATGACTCGAATGCAACGTCTTTTGAAATATGTCATGAATGACTTCAAGTAATATCTTTAAAATGATCAAATGCACAGCGGAAGATTTCTTTCGTACCTGAGAATAAACATGCTTTCAAGTGTCAACCAAAAGGTTGGTGAGTTCATTAGTTTAACATAAACAATCGTTTCCATCATTTTAATAGACCACGAGATTTCATATTTCCATTTCTCATAAACATACGTCCCATGCATAGAGACAAAAATATCATTCATATGGATTGAACACCTGGTAACCGACATTTACAATATACATATAAGAATATCCCCATCATTCCGGGATCCTCCTTCGGACATGATATAAATTTCGAAGTACTAAAGCATCCGGTACTTTGGATGGGGCTTGTTGGGCCCGATAGATCTATCTTTAGAGTTCGCGTCAATTAGGGTGTCTGTTCCCTAATTCTTAGATTACCAGACTAAAAGGGGCATATTCGATTTCGATCATTCAACCATATAATGTAGTTTCAATTACTTGTGTCTATTTCGTAAAACAGTTATAAAAACAGCGCATGTATTCTCAGTCCCAAAAATATATATTGCAAAAGCATTTAAAAAGGGATTAATGAAACTCACAATACTGTATTTTGTAGTAAAAATACATATGTCGATATTGAACAATGCAGGGTTGGCCTCGAATTCACGAACCTATATCAGGTATATATATTAAATAATATAATGAACTTGTAATGGTAATAAAACAACTTTAGTAATAATGATAATACAAATAATAATAATAATAATGATATTGTTGATAATGATACTTATGTTAATGATAATATTACAAAAAAAAATGATACTAATACTAGTATTAGTGAAAATAATAATAAGTTGTGTTATTTTCGTAGTAACAATAATAATAATAATAATAATCATTTTCGTAATAATAATAAAAATTTTACTTTATATTAATAATAATAATACTTTTAATTCATAACTATATTACCTAACAATAACTAAATTTATAATACTAGTGATTATATCATCAATTTTAACATAATCATAATTTATAATAACAATAACAATAACAAGAATAATAATAATAATAATAATAATAATAATAATAATAATAATAATAATAATAATAATAATAATAATAATAATAATAATAATAATAATAATAATAATAATAATATTTAGGGAGCTACCTCACATGAAAAGAGTCTAAAAAAAATTTAGATGCCCTTGCCCGGGCTCGAACCCACGACCTCTAGCCCACATGTAAACACCCTAAACCAACTGAACCATTTCGTTTTTTCTGGTTAACTCCCATATCATTTATTTTATAACCTGTATTCATCTGTTTCTTTCCTTCTTTACATACTAACATCATCGTTACCTAAGTATAACCCAATACCCGTTTGGTGGCCTGCGGCCCAAATGAAAACACAAGTCCACGGCCCCATATATAAAACGGATCATAGGGGCCCAACTAGTATCAAGTAAAAGAAATAATAATGATTTCTTTTGTTTCCTGTACAGCAACTATCGTCTTCATCATCAATTTTATTATAATCGAGTACCAGCACTATCTTTATTGTTTCATCATTATAATCATCAACTTTATTCATTTTGTTCCCTTGCTCATAGTTTAATAAAACAGAAATCGAGGAACACTCATAACAGTAGTTGTTGGTGTTTGTTGTTTTAACGAAAAAAAAATGTAACTACAGTTGCAGCCTATTTTTGAGTGAAATGGAAAACATGGTAGCAGTAATGTTGTTGTTTATGATTTCGATTAGCAAAATAGAAAACACCAACGTAGCAGCGTATAGTGATGGACTCTCGGTTTTAAGGATAGGAGAGAGAGAGAGAGGAAGATAATGAAGGAGATGGTGTTTTATTAATAGTCGAAATAGAAAACAAAAGATGTGGTCGAATCAGTAGAAGGAGATGACGGTTATGGTTGGTGTTAAAGTGGTGAAGAAGGTGGTTATTGATAGTGACCGAGAAAGAGAGGGTGGCGAGTGGTGTTCAAACAAAGAAGAAACAAAATTTTAAGGTGGTTGTTTGTCGTGCAACGATTTAAGTGTTGCGACCGAAAACAGAAAAAAAAACAAATGATGTAGGTGTTCATTGTTTGAACAAGATGATGAATAGTAACAACAATTGGGTTTCATTGGTTTTGGTGATTTAGCACGACAATATGAAACAAGAAACAAGAGTGATTGATAGTGGCGGTTTGTTGTGGTTTCTAGTGGTGATCGAGTAGTTTGAAGCGATTAATGTGGTGAAGATGGGTTTCATCCATTCCATAAGTATGTGTACGTATATGTTTATAATTTTAGAGTAAGATTCATGATGTAAGTTGCATATAGATATTACATGTGTACTAGTGAAAGGAATAAAGGACAACAATTAAACACAGTGATATTCCAATTAGTCACAGTAATTCATCATTGAATTGTGATATGCAAAATTTAGAACGTACATATATATAATATAATAATACTTACATTATCAAATGGAATTTCGAAACGTGTGAATTGTTAGCCGTCGTCTACTATCTCAATCACGGACTGAAATTCGTACTCCGTTGTTACTCAGTGGCGGATAAAAATGTTTCAGAAAAATCCCAAATTCTTACAGTTATTATCTTTATTTATTTTAGTAATTGTGGTATAAGATTCGATCATTAAATTACATCAACTGTCCCTCTCAATTCTGGGTAAAATATAAAAAATGTCAAAATTTAATAATTAGATCCTGAATACATTTTTAGTAAGCCTAAAATTTATAGAACTCATTCTCGGATCACTGTTTATTTTAAAAATCATATAAGTTCGAATTAAACTTGTTTAATATCCCTCGGGTGGTAATTGAGTGTTACTGTCATTTACTAAATAGATTCGAAATCATAAAATATATATATATTTAATATACCTTATTTATATAAGATATGTTTTAAATAATAATTAACATAATATCATATTTTTATTTTACTTTACATAATTAAATTTTAATAGCAAATACATATAATATTTTAAATTATATTTATAATTACCATTTATATTTATATATATATATATATATATATATATATATACACACATGCATATCTATTTACAACTAATTGTTCGTGAAT
Organism: Rutidosis leptorrhynchoides; assembly: GCF_046630445.1. Taxonomy (NCBI): domain Eukaryota; kingdom Viridiplantae; phylum Streptophyta; class Magnoliopsida; order Asterales; family Asteraceae; genus Rutidosis; species Rutidosis leptorrhynchoides. The sequence continues at coordinate 171,339,740 of NC_092340.1, forward strand.
CGTCGAGAGCAGTCGAAGGTCAAATGCATTCCTGTAAACTATTCCAAAGTTTTCGAGACGCAACATTACAGACTTTGCTTATCGCGTCGGGAACATATAAAGATTAAAGTTTAAATTTGATCAAAAATTTTCGGGTCATCTCATAAGCTTCGAAAGCAGTGTCACCAAAATGAATCAACCAATTCATTTGATGGGTTCGTAGCCTACTTAATCAATGGAGACGCGAAGAAGACGATCCTTTCCACCAACCGAATTCACCTCTTGACAATGAACCTGAAGCGTTTACCGGCGAACCTGTTCGAGACACCATTTTCTCTCTCATTTCTAGAGTATCTCGTCACGATCATATACTATCTCCGATTCTAAACCTCGTTCATCCACTCATCCGAACTGACAATCATCCCGGTATAATAGAAGAAGTCAACGAGCTTCGCGCCTGAGTTATAGCCTTGGAAAATATAGTGCAAAACATACCAGCTTCAACAACATCACCGGCACCAACAGTACCATTAGTAACAACACCGGTACCATCAACAATCCATGCCTCAACATCTCAATCTGTACCTCGAGCATAATCATCGTTCTACATGACGTTCTACAGTATTTATCTTCGTTCGACATGACGATTATGTAATCTCTAATGTTTTAGAGGTTATATATTCTTGTTCTAACGGTAAATCAAATGAGTTTAATATCATATTGACTCATTAAATCCATGATTACATCTGAAGAAAATATATATGTATATATACTTTTTCATAAAGATTGTAATTAAAAATTCTTTCGTACAAACTGTTAATGGTGAAAATATTTAACGGGTAGGTAATACCCTAAAAATATTTAGATTTCACATTAATAAGTTACATTGTACATTCTTCGAATCTGAATTAATAGTCATTTACTATCCTACTTACATCCATCGATATACGAATCCGGTCACCACAAAATAGCCATTTTCATTCAATTTCATATTTAGATTTTGACTTCTTAGAATCCAATAAGTGGCATAATGAAGAAAATATTGGACAAAATAAAATTTGTTAGAAACAAACAAATTAACTATGAGAAGAATTTTGTTAAGAATCCACGCTAACTGTTCCTAGCTAACTGTTCCTAGCTAACTGGTTACATTTTATTTATCGCAATTTAATTATCGCAATTTACATTCTTGCAATTTAAATTCTCGCAATTTTATTTATCGTCATTTAATTTCTGTTATTTATTTTACGCACTTTAAATATCGGGACACGTATACAAGGTTTTGACATATCATATCGACGCATCTATATATATTATTTGGAATAACCATAGACACTCTATATGCAGTAATGCTGGAGTTAGCTATACAGGGTTGAGGTTGATTCTACAATAATATATGTAGTTTGAGTTGTGATCGAGTCTGAGACATGTACACAGGTCACGATACATATTAATTAATTCGAATATTATATATTAAACTATATATGAATTATTGGACTATCGACTGTGGACTAAAAACATTAGACATTTAAAATGAATTAAAATATTAATTATAACATATGAAACTAAACAATTCTTCAAGTCTGCCACTTGATTTCATCTTAAACCTCAGTTATATCTTGACGATTCCAATATGCGTTCAAACCTTTCATGATACTTGAAAACACCTCAATCGAGAGGATGAACCAACCGCACTTTATCTACGGAAGAAAAGATTGATGCAGATAGTTATGCACCTTAAAACAGTCGGAACCTGAGTAAACATTTAACACGTATCTGTGCTAGCTTCTTTGGCATTGCTATTACCGAAAATAACATTGCAATTCTTTTTCAAATTAGAAAATTTTGTCACATCTCCAACAAATCAACTTCGACTTTTCATTCGAATTAGCCTTATTATAACCTCGATATATAAGTTTACCTTTCGACATCGTCATCAGGGAACCGTTTATGTTACACCGCAATAGCAGTAAATTTACCAGCAACTTCATTACTCATTGGCCTAAGTCTCTCTGAACAACCATTATATTTGTTCGTTAAACTCTATCATGTACTTATTCGCATCTGATGACGAGAACTGCCATACCAATTATCAGATATTAGCAATCAGTATTTTGAAATCTCGCAGCATGTCTACATCAACAGTTATATGTATACATATAACATTTATCTCTTAGAATTATGATCTTCCATTCTGAAATTCTAAAAAGCACCCAGTCTGCGAATTAATGCTCTGAATTGTGAAAAGATGAATGAAGCAACAAAAAAACTGTAAACGACCTCAACAGCCAAAAGTTGATGATAAAGAATTGTATGTTGGCAAAGCTCAGAAAAAGTTTGAAACTGAAAAACTGATTGAGCAAACTACGAAGGAGTCTCTGAATAAATCACAAGGACTAAACTTGTACATTAAGAATCCCGATGATTCTGTTTCTGATGAAATCTTTAGAGAATACCTTGCTCTTGACTCTAAACCTTGTGGACAAATCTTCTTCATCATCCTTCGATCTTAGAAATTCCAAAATATCATCATAAATATCTTCGATATTTCTGAGGATATTTTCATAAATATTCTTGTCTGAAATCATCTATCTCTTCGCGCTACCAGTGTTAAATCATATAAGAAACTGTTAGTTTCTATATTCTGTAAACTTTCAAGTTAAACTATGAATGTTTTTTGAAGTAGTGTTGGGAACTGATGCATGAGTTAGTATAATATAATGACACTTGATCAACGTGATTATATTACAGTAAGTCATGCTGAGTTTCTAATGGGACATGATGATTCACAGATCATAACGTCATCATGTGCCATGATACATAACTCTTACATTCTGTCTAAATTCTGAACATATCAAGAAAGTATATTCTTGATAGTTCTATTCTCAGTGATTCAGGTAATTTGACAAATCAAATCGTGAGACTACGTTCTTTCTTAATTAGAACATTAAGTTCATTCGAAACTCCATACTTAGGAATTCTGGACCGTTACTCGCTTTACTAGAGATCGAGAAGAGAATAAAAAGGCAAAGAGCTCCAAAATATAAGAGAAAATATAAAGCTCAATAACACCGCAGAGGTTACAAACCGTGGATATTAATACGAATAGCAATATAAAGACACGGTAGAATTAAGAATAGTATCACCCCAAGGTAATAGTAGAAGTAACAAGATTCTTCTGGTGGAAGATTAAAAAGAAGGATGACAGAAATGATAATTAGGAAAATATCAAGGATTAGAACTGGATGAAGCATTTTTCACAATCTTTTAGAAGTAAGAATTAAGAATGAAAGTATAGGGATGATGAAAATAATGGAACGGGAAAAGTTTATTTATAGTGGATATACCAGACAAAGCAATCGAGACAGATGATCGCACTTAATGGAAGAGATCTTAATCTCCTTATTCACCGAAGAATCAGATCTTTTAGATTTCAAAAATTTTCTCTAAATCCCTTGAATTCCGGAATTCAACCAAGACAACGTCAAAATCTAAGACGCACCTTATTTTCTAAGTTCCACCATGACTACGTCAAAAGTTAAATCTCTATCTCAATCTATTGTGACAGCTTCATTCGTACGTTTCACCTAATCAAATCATTTTATCTATATTAGTCAATAATGATAAAACTCCAATTATCCACTCATATTCGTCACGAAAACATTTTTATTGTTAGCCATGACCACCTCACTCAAATTTCGGGACGAAATTTCTTTAACGGGTAGGTACTGTGACGACCCAGGAATTTCCGACTAAATTTAAACCTAATCTAATTATGATTTCGATACGATGAGCAAAGTCTGTAATGTTGAGTCACAAATATTTTGAACTGTTTCATATATTCGTTTGGCTTTCGACCATTCCCGACGATTCACGAACAACCATTTGTAAATAGATACTCCCTCCGTCTCATTCCAATAGTCCACATACAAAAAACACGCAGTTTTAGGAAATCCCACTAACTTCATTTCTCCACCAATGAAATATCTTCTTTCTCCAAATCCACCAATGAAATATATTCTTTCCTTTCTATTTATGGAAGAGGACTATCAGAATGGGACAGCCCAAAATGGAATATTGCCCTATTGAAATGAGACGGAGGTAGTAACATATATATTTAAATAGGTATAGGTATTTATAATTTGAAATATAATTTAGAATATTATGATTATTAGGATTTATATTGTAATAAATAAAATAAAATGCGATTAATGGAAACTATAGATTCTAATAATATATATAAAAATATATATATAAATATTACTTGTAAATATATAATATTATATTTAGTTGTTTAAAAGAATATAATCAATATATTTATTTACTTAAACTTGTTAATTAAGAATTGATATATATATATATATATATATATATATATATATATATATATATATATATATATATATATATATATATATATATACTTATGTATATATATGGATATATGGATTATATCTAACTTGAATATATGATAGTTAAGTATCTCATTAAGTATATTAATAATGGGTTTTATATATATAAATTGAGACTACTAACTTAAGGGTTTCGAAAACAATATATATATATATGTAACATATATATATATATATATATATATATATATATATATATATATATATATATATAAATGGTTGTAGTATTATTATTACTAATATTATTATTATCAATAATAATATTGGTATTATTATAATTAGTATTATTATTATTATTATTATTATTAATATTATTGTTATAAGTTTTATAGTTATTATTACCATTATCAATAATAATAATATTATTAATGTAATTATTATATTATTGTAAACTTTTATTATCATTAGTTACAAAATAAAGAGTATTACTATTATTATATATTGTTAGTTAGTAATATTAATAGTAATTATGTTATATAAAATAAATACTGATAAAGGGAAAATGCAGGTTTTACAAATATAAATAAAGATGCTACAAATAATACAACTAATACTAAATATATATAAATGCATAAGAAATTGCTAACATCCCTATCAGACATATTTCTTCTACTTCTTTCTGTATTCTCGTGACATCAGGTTTAGAATTATCAACATTACCTTTTCACTTAATCGATTTTTTTTAGAAACAATCACTCAGATAATTCCAAAATCTGTAACTATCGAATGCAACTTTTAATTCTTTAATTTTATTTCATGACCTGAGCGAATAATGCCTGTGTACTAAGTGTCGAGCCGATTAAACTACAAAACCAATCATTCTTTTTATTTCTATCTTCGGTTTAACATAGAACCATCATCACTCCAATCTCTAACAAGATTATCTACTACTCCTTCTCTGTTTAACTATTAACCACCACCTCAAACCACTACTCTTATCTTCTTGAACCAACCTTTTACTGCCCAACTTCTTTTTGTTTCTGATGATAACCGAACAACCACGATAGACCACCACCTTGCAAACTACCTCTACCTCCATCACTCTTAACCTATCAAAACAAAACCCACATGAATATTGTTACCATCGAGTACAACCGTTTGAACCATCATTTTGCTGCCTTCTGTTCGAACCACATCCACCTTCCATCACCATCGACAATCTCTCTCTCCTAAGCTTTGTAACCAAGAACCATCAATCAACCACCCTCTTCTTCAACCCTCGATAACCACCATGAACTATCACTTTGATCACTTGCAGTCCCATCTTACTGCTACCGTCGCCACACCTAAACAACCTCAAACTACTATCACCTCATCATTTTATGCACACCACCATCAAATAATGCAACTACAGTATTGCTATACTACTTATTTTTATTTAGTTATTGTTTCTGCTACAACCCACAACCCATAACCGATAACTATCATCATTGTTGTGATGATGTTTTATACCACCTCTAAATAACTTAATCTGTTGCTGCAGATTTCTGTTTTGATCAAACATAAATCACCTCCACTACTGCCACTAACCGACCCTTCTATCACTACCTTTGTTATTCTCTTTCTTGCTTTTCATTCCTGTATTGTCGCTTAACAAAACCCATTTCAAACCCACACCGTCTTCATCTGTTTTGTACACCTACTACTCGAGGTGTTTGATAGGATTTTAAACGCAGAAAATGAAGTAATAATTAAAATTTGGAGGTAATGATGTGATAATGAACATGATGAGCGATGATAAGGATGTTTTCTTATTCTTTATTCGGTTAGTATAACAACCACTTGATGTGATCACATTATTTTCCTATGGTGGGCCGAACTCAACCTAACACAACACTAATTATTGTCGGTATGTAATACCACTATTTAAGCCCTAATATTATATGCTAACGTGGCCATAACCTTTCTCATGGGTCACGGATTTAACGAAAACATCATGGGTCATGGGACCCCTTTAAATCATACATGGTTAAAGATTGATGATGTTATGTCTTGATAATTTATACGATGATTTCGTAAATAAAGTGGATGATGATGAAGGTTAATAATGATGCAACGGTAAAGATGAACTGAGATAATGATGTGTTTGTGATCCTGTTATTAGACGAATCCCATCGCCAAAAATTACATCGAGCAGTTTATATGTTTTTAACAGATTATTGGGTCGTGATCCAAGAGTTGGTATTGGGCCGAATTTCTTAATTGATGTGTTGGGCCAAAATTTGGTTATGTTTTTGTGATTGGGCCGTGTGGTGATGAAGATAGATGTATGATATGATGATAAACGTTCACCTGATGATGTTGTCTGATTATGATAATCGTTAATAATAAGGTTAAATGAATTTAAATTGCTAACTAAAACAAGAATTCATTGATAGTTCGATGGTCAGGGGTGTTGATAGTGGAACGAGAAGTCGTGGGTTTGATTCCCGTCCTTGGCAACTTATTTCTTTTTATTACTCCTAAGGTATTATTTGACATTATTAAAATTATTATTAAGTATTGTTATTGTTATTATTATCTTTATCATTATTAAGAATATTATTATTAATTCTATTGTTTTTATGGTTAAGATTATTTTTAAGTATTATCATTATTACTATATGTATTATTATTATCATTATCGTTATAAAATATGACACTTTTATTATTATTAACTCTATTATTATACATACAACTTATATATACAAACATATATATATATATATATATATATATATATATATATATATATATATATATATATGTGTGTGTGTGTGTGTGTGTGTGTGTGTGTGTGTGTGTGTGTGAAAAGTATTACGAATATAAATATTTTATAAAGAAGTATATATATATATATATATATATATATATATAAAATATTATTATAAATATATTATAAAGATATAAATCTCAATTCATTAGTTTATTAATGAAAAACATATGTAAAAATAACAATTAAAATCACTAATAATAATACATATATTCGATTACGATTATATATGTATTAATGAATATAAATATGATATAGGTTCGTGAATCCGAGGCCAACCCTGCATTGTTCAAAGTCGTCATATGTATTTTTTACTACGAAATACATTATGGTGAGTTCATTTGATTCCCTTTTACTCTTTACATTTTTGGGACTGAGAATATATGCGCTGTTTTTACAACTGCTTTATTAAATGCTTTTGAAATATATTTTGAACTTCAAATACATGAAATGCTTTTATAAATGTTTGACGAGATAGACACAAGCAAAACATTCCTCGAATGAATTATTATGCAGACAGAAGTTCTGCTGATTATTGTTAAATTATGTGGACATGATAATTGCCACCGTTGAATTATGTGGACATGATAATTGCCACCTTTGAATTATGTGGACATGATAATTGCCACCAATTGATATGAATGTTATGTATCGAGAGAATGATTTTATACACAGGTTATGTGTATGTTATTTTTGTGCACGAGATATGTGTACGGTTACTAAGATTATTGAAAAATGATTTCGTACACGAGAAAGGTGTACTGTATTTAAAAGATATCGCATGTACATTATAGGTGGGTATAGGATTCGGGCCCATTTGTACCATGCAGGATTTAAATCTTGTGGTCTATCAAAATGATGAATTTTATTGTTTTATGATAAACCTATGAACTCACCAACCTTTTGGTTGACACTTAAAAGCATGTTTATTCTCAGGTATGAAAGAAATCTTCCGCTGTGCATTTGCTCATTGTAAAGACAGTATTTGGAGTCGATCATCGTAATAGAACCATATGTTGATGACTTCGTCCAGACGGATTAGGACGGGGTTTGACAATTCTACTCCATATTCCATTCATATCAAAATTTTCATCAACCCTCCTATCATTAACTATCAACCTTTGACAATCAGTAGATGTTAGTTCCTCAGGCGTATATATACACAAAGCCTGAGCCATGTCTAGTAGAGACATATGGCGTATCACACCTCCTAATGAAAATCTAATAAAACTCCGATCGGTTAAGGTAGCTACCCGATCATTTATTTCAACACTACATAATAATTCCACACACCATTCTCTATATACACGCCTACGTATATTGAACAAACGTTCCCAATCATTAAAAGTAGAATTACCATACCTTTGTGTAAGTAATTCTCTGATTGGATCAGCCAATCCCACTATTTCTAACGGTTCCCAATCTATTACCCTGGGTACTTCAACAACATTAGAATGAAGGGTATGCAAGTTCCTCTGATATTTTGGATAATCTATCCAATGTCTGTCAAATCTTAAATTAGGGTGTAAATCTGCCAATTCTATATTTGAATTGATGCGGTAGATTTTATCTATATTTGTCATTAATCTCCTGTTCTTCTGCATTCTCAGGAGGAGCATTGTGAGCCTAAGATGCAGATGAAGATTCACCCTTTTCAGTCTGCAAAACAAATTAAACAAAATTTTTGTGCATCCAAATATGCATTAGTGTTATCAGAATCATAAATCAAAACAATCATAATGACATGTTTAATCCATATTAAACTTTATATGCATTTTCACAATATTAACAATTCTACACTTTTACAAATAAACATATATGAAAACGTATACAATGTTCCTTAGCATTCATCTTCTAAATCATGTCAAAATTAATCATTGTAGCAATTAAACGAGTTCTAAATGGCATTCATATTAATTAAATCGAGTTCATGCATTTTTGACTCAAAAAGTCCACTTTAATATTCAAAAATCATGTTTAGGATCAAAGTTTTGATCATTTTGCAACCTAAACATGTTACACAACTCAATTTAGTATAAACTAACAACAAAATTCGGTCATAACCCGTTTATATCAAAAAGCCCCAATTTTGCTCAAGAACACAAATCCTAGATTACTCAAAATTTGAAGTTTAAGGCTTCTAATCATGTTAAATATCATCAATCTAGGTTATACAAGCATAATACACAAACAATTTAAGCATAATTAAACTAGAAATCATCAAAATCAAATTAGGTATAAATTTATTCAAGAACACTAAAAATCCGAATTAAAGAGTGTTTAGATATAGAAATTACCGATCTCCTTGAGTAACTTCTTGATAGGATCCTTCTCAACATGATTTTAGCAAAAAATTTGATGATTAATGTGACAACCCGGAAATTTCCAACCAAATTTAAACTTTATTCTTTATATGTTTCTGACACGATAAGCAATATTTGTTAAGTTAAATTTCAAGAATTTTAAACTATGTTCATACATTCATTCAACCTCGACCAAGTTCCAACGATTCACGAACCATTAAACGAATATGATTATATATGTATATGTGTATATATATTATAACTTGAAACGTAAACAAAATATTAGATTAAATACTTTATATGATTGTATCTGTTTCAAAATGTTTATCAATGGAATTAGAAGATAAGATCAATTGATTGAATTATCAGATATATTGAATTATGATTACAAGTCTCTGTTGAAAGGCCCACGTTGATTTGAGAAATCTTTCCATTTTAAAAATATTCGGAAAATGGTAAAGTGATTTATAAATAAGAACAAATTGTCAATCATTGAGAACTAGACAAAGGATACTGGAAGATTGAATCTCATAAAGACTCGATTGATCTATTTAGTTTCAAACGTACAAAAACGTTTTCAGTTTAAAAAGAACTTTATTATTAAAACGTATATAACTTTTATAAATATCTAGAACCACTTTTGACAACTCATTACTTAACTAGTATGATAAAGATAACGATATTTATATTTTATTTTATTAAATATATATAACGATTTAAATTAATATTATATATATTTATACGCGTATTATACGTACATAGTTTTATACTTTTACTATACTTAAACTTTACCTTTACTTTATTTTTACTTTACTTTAACTTTAATAATTCACTTTAATAATTCATACTTTAATAATTCACTTTAATAATTCATACTTTAATAATTCACTTTAATAATTCATACTTTAATAGTTCACTTTAATAATTCATACTTTAATAATTCACTTTAATAATTCAAAAATCTATTATAAATAGAATTCAATAGGTTTCATTATTTCATAGAAACTTGAAAATATTTTTCTCTAAACTCTCTCAATCGATTTACATATATATATTTACTCCGTATTATTTCAAGATATTATTAGTATACATAAAATATTACGATGGAGTGCTGTCCGAGTGATTTCGAAATTGTTTTTCGAGTAGGATAGGATTAAGAAAATTATGGGTTATAGCTATGGAGGTGATTGAGTATGGTTCATGGGTATGCTCGTGAGGTCAATATAGTGTTTATCATTTCCGTTGCGTCTACGTACCTTTCCTGCAATATTGAATCTCAATATTGATACGTGAGTACTCATAATTTAACTTTTACATACTAATAGTGTATCCCTGACTAGTGCTCGAGTATTTAGGATTATGCATGCTTGTACTTTTGATATTGCCCTTAGACAGGTTAGGTTGAATCTTGAATTATAAGATATGCATGTCCTTGGAAAGCTAGCGAAAAATTAAGAACTTTTCCTTTAGATATCGAATGGTTTCGATGAACGGATTAGAAGTTATAATCAATTGGATTTTCAATATTTTTATTAAAAATGATTATTATTATCGTCGTTTTTATCGTCGTTCTAGTTTTATCTTATTACTATCATTATTATCATCTTTATCAATAAAAGGGATTTATCATTAAAAATTGTTATTTTTTTATTATTACTATCGTTATTATCGTTAAAGTTGTAATTAGTATTATTATTATTATCCAATTATTATTATTATTATTATTATTATTATTATTATTATTATTATTATTATTATTATTATTAGTATTATTATTATTATTATCATTAATAATATATATATCATTATTTAAAAATGGTTATTGTTATTGTTATTGTTATTATTATTATTACTATATTATCATTAAGATAATTATTAGTATTATCGTTAATAATGTTATAATAACTATCATTATTAATATTAGTGTAATTAAAACAAATATTTGTAACACCTAATTATTTTGATTACTATTATTATCGTTATTAAGAACACGATATAAAAGACGATTAAAAGCTATTAAACGAAACGATTACGAAATAATGAGTAAGAGTATCATGATGAAATTAAAATATTATAAGATATTGATTTAGATAAAATTATTGTTCTTATTATTTTTATCATTACTATTATTATTAAAAGTATCGTTAGTATTAAAACTATCATTTTAATAAAAATTATCATTTTAATAGAAATGTCATTGTTATTATAAAATATCATTATTATTATTATTATTATTTTAAATAGAATTATTATTTTAAAGATAATATTAAAAATTATCGTAAATATTCAAGTTATCATAATTAGAATTATCGTTTTATCATAATGTCATCTTAGTAATTATAAATATTGATATTTTTATAATAATAATTATTATTACAAAATAATACTACTTTTACTTACTATCATTATAGATATTATTTTATCAAATAAATATGTGATACAAACATATTTTACTACGTGTAATGACTTACTTTAATAATACCTATCATATTATCTTTATGATATTAAATGAACCCTATAAATTTTATTACTTAATATATATAAAAGTATATTTTATTATATAAATTTAATATAAAATTTTTATTTATTAATAAATAAATTATATTATTTACTCTAATAAATCTTTTAAAAATATTTAAAAATATAAAACGACGATATTTAAACTATATATTAATCATGTATAGATTTTTGAAAATTATTTTGAGTCAAATTTACTTTTGTTGACTTTTACATATTAGTCTCGAGCATTAGGATTGTGGTACATTATGACTTGACCTAATTTGTTAGACAAATATTGACCAACATATAAATATATATAATTAATTTAGGTTCGTGAATCCGAGGCCAACCTTGCACTTGTTCAATGACATTATATGTATTTTTACTACGAAATACAGTATGGTGAGTTTCATTTGCCCTTTTTTACTCTTTACGTTTTTGGGCTGAGAATACATGCAAATGCTTTATTAACTGTTTTACAATATTTATATGCGTGAGTTTCATTTGCTCCCTTTTTAAATGCTTTTGCAATATATATTTTTGGGACTGAGAATACATGCGCTGCTTTTATAAATGCTTTACGAAATAGACACAAGTTATCGAAACTACATTCTTTGGTTGGATTATTAAACCGAATATGCCTCTTTTTAGTCTGGAAATCTAAGAATTAGGGAACAGACACCCTAATTGACGCGAACTCTAAAGATAGATCTATCGGGCCCAACAAGCCCCATCCAAAGTACCAGATGCTTTAGTACTTCGAAATTTATATCATGTCCGAAGGAGGATCCCGGAATGATGGGGATATTCTTATATGTATCTAGTTAATGTCGGTTACCAGGTGTTCACCATATGAATGATTATTTTTGTCTCTATGCATGGGACGTATATTTATGAGAACTGAAAATGAAATTCTTGTGGTCTATTAAAATAATGGAAATAAATGATTATGATAAACTAATGAACTCACCAACCTTTTGGTTGACACTTTAAAGCATGTTTATTCTCAGGTGTTAAAGAAATCTTCTGCTGTGCATTTGCTCATTTTAAAGATATTACTTGGAGTCTTTCATAGCATATTTCGAAGAACGTTGCATTCGAGTCATTGAGTTCATCAAAGATTATTATTAAATCAATTTATAGTTGGATATTGGATATTATGAAATGGTATGCATGCCTGTCAATTTTCGATGTAAAGAAAGTTTGTCTTTTAAAAACGAATGCAATGTTTGTAAAATGTATCATATAGAGGTCAAATACCTCGCAATGTAATCAACTATTGTGAATCATTTATAATGTATATGAACGGGTCCTTTCAGTTGATATCAGAGCGGTGGTCTTAGCGAACCAGGTCTGCATTAGTGTGTCTAACTGATAAGTCGATAGGATGCATTAGTGAGTCTGGACTTCGACCGTGTCTGCATGTCAAAAGTTTTGCTTATCATTTTGTGTCGAAAATTAACTACGTATCATCCTCAGAAAATTACCTGCTTATCATTTTTAGTCTAAGACACGTCTTGCTGCATTGATTGCATGAATAGTGTATATACAAAAATTCATATCTTAGCATATCTGCTAAATCGTATCTTATCGTATCTGTTACTTTAAACTTTGCCTGACATATCCTGCAAAGTCCTCCGTAATCTATGAAATCTTTTGATATATATATATATATATATATATATATATATATATATATATATATATATATATATATATATATATATATATATATATATATATATATATTCTATGTAATTAGAATACCATCCGTTAGCCAAAATCATTTCATAAAAAAAAAATATATAAATAAATCCTTTATCCAATCGTACGAAATTGAATTCGTCATCAGTTCAACTTACTCAGATTCCGAAATGGAATCCCATTCAAGCTCTGAAAGCAGTGTGACCGGAATAGATCAACCAATCAGTCATCACCTATTCTGGATGAATTGGGGATGGGTTCGTAGCCTCCTCAATCATTGGAGACAAGAAGAAGGTGATCCCTTCCATCCACCACATTGCCCGCTTGACGAAGAACCTGAAGCACTTACCGGCGAACCTGTCCGAAACACCATTTTCTCGCTCATTTCCAGAGTATCTCGTCACGATTATATATTACATCAAATTTTAGATTTTATTTATCCGCTCGTCCGAACCGACAATCACCCCGGTGTAATAGAAGAAGTCAATGAGCTTCGCGCTCGGGTAGTGGCTTTGTATAATATGGTGCAGAGATTACAAACACCAGCAGCAGCATCAGCAGCATAACCAGTACCACCATCATCAACGCCAATAGTACCATTACCACCTCCAACTACAACCGCGTCGTAAACCTCAACTTCACAATCTGTCCCACGAGCATCAACGTCATACGCACCATAGATACCAAGGAGTACCAACAACAATAATCGACGAAGTATTAATTCATAACTTCATTGGAGAAACATTCGCGGCGATTATGTAATCTCTAAAGTCTTAGAGATTATCTAATATAGCCCTAACCATAAATCAGTTAAGCGAACCAAAATGATAGAAGGAAGAGTAGAAACCCTGACAAAAATGGTGTGTGATTAACAAGCTAAACTTTCTTTACCAACAGCATCAACAGTACCGTCAACATTACCAGCATCGTCAGTACAGTCAACATCCGAATCAACAACACCGATAACATCACAAACTCCGTCAGTTTAAGAATCACTGTGGACATCATTACTAATCAATAACGTGTATATTGTATCAACGAGTTATGAAGAATCAACTCATTCCCTCTGAAGAAATTATATGTATATTATATATATATATATATATATATATATATATATATATATATATATATATATATATATATATATATATATATATATATATATATATATATATAAATATATATATATATATATATTGAAATAAATCTTTTCGTGCTAAGCTATTGTGTGTGAATCTTAACTACTCGGTTAATTCATATTACAAATATGCAATAATGTACGTCCTTCGGCCGCAACTTAACCAGCGTTAACTACAATCTCTATCGCAATTCAACAAATTCCAATTCATAATAAATCAAGTATATATTTAATTTTACACTTTCATCATCAATGTACCCGAAACTTTTCAGATAACATCATTCGTACTTTGCGAAATTCACATGAATTCCACAAACCGAACATCATACATCAACAAAAAACGAAGTATTGATTCATAATTTCAATATCATTAAAGAAATACTGCATAAAAGTTATGTACTTTTTAAAGCCTTTAGGGATCATTCAATTCTAGTTTCAACCGTAAATTAAATGAGTTTAGTTTAACATTAACTCATTAAATCTATGTTACATCTGAAGAAAATATACATATATATATTTTCATAAAGACTGTAATAAAATTCTTTTGTACAAAATATTAATTGTGAATTTTTTTTTAACGGGTAGGTAATACCCGAGAGATATATAAATTCACAATTAATATGTTACATTCTTCGAATCTGATTCAGCAAATCATCCATTATACTCCCTACTTTCACAACAATATACATTCTTTTATAGAAATCAAAACAACCATACTCATTCAAAATTTAATTACATATTCTGATTTTGAAATCTCAAAATTCAACTTGAGATATGACCAAAATCATCACTCTTAGATCCTTACATCTTTCACAAGCTATATTTTGATTTCAAAACTGTGTTAGAACATCAAATGTATGTTAACGATTACAATCTGTGTTCAAACCCTTCGAAAATTTCTGAAGACACTTCGAATGATGAGCAATCGATATGATGATCCAACCACATGTTACCCACAGTTATGTACCCGAAAAACTCTTGAAACCAAAGTAAAATTTTAAACAACGTATCCGCGTCAGATTCTTTGGCATTTATTAGCAAAAATAAATTTGCGACTCTTATTCAAAGTAGCCAGTTTTGTCACAGCTCCAGCAAGTCAACTTCGACTTTTCAGTCAGACTAACCTTATTATAACCTTGAGATATACACCATCGTTACCAGGGAACCTTTTACATTCCACCACATTATTAGCAGATGTATCAACAACTTCATTACCCTTTGACTTTAGCCTCTCCAAAAAGTCATTATAATTATTCATTGAAACCCCATCATTTACTCATTCGCATCTTGTAATGAGAATTGCCATACGAATCATTGGGAATTAGCAATCAGTATTTTGAAATCTCGCAGCATGTCTACACCAACAGTTATATGTGTATATATAACGTCTATCTTCTAGACTTAATTTGAATGTGAAGTTTTTGAAAAACACTCCGAACTACGAATTGGTTCTCCGAAAATGGAAAAAATGCTGATGAAGCAGCAAAAACTATAAACGACTTTAAACGGTAAAAGCTGGATGATAATGATGAAGTGTGCTGGCAAAGCGCAGAAAAAGAGAAGTTTTGAAACTGGAAAACGGATTGAGCAAAGTAGGAAGGAGGCTGTGGACAAATTACAAAGACTAAACCTGACTTCAAAGGATCCAAATGATTCAGTACCTGCTGAAGTCATTAACGAATACCTTGCTCCTGACTCTAACCCCCTGCGGACAATATTCTTCATCATCCTCTGATATTAGAAATTCTAAAATATCATCATATCTTTCATTATAAATATCCTCCATATTTCTGAAGATATTTTCTTAATTTTTCTTATTTGAAATCATTTACCTCTTCGCGCTATCTGTATTACATCATAAAAGAAACTATTTTAGTTTCTAAATTCTGAAACATTCAAGTTTAAAATAGGAATATTTTGAAGTAGTGTTGGGAACTGAAGCATGAATTAGTATAATATAATGACACTTGATCAATGTGATTATATTACAGTAAGTCATGCTGAGTTTCTAAATGGAACGTGATGATTCACAGATCATAACATCATCATGTGCCATGTTATACGACTCTTGTATTCTATTTAACCTCTAAAATATCAAGAAAATATTTCTTGATGATTCGGCCTTTTCCAAGGTATTCTAGTAATTTGACAAGTCAAGATCGTGCCATCACAATTTCCTTCCTAGAACATTAACAATGTTCATTCCGAAATTCATATCTGTGAATTCTGGACCATTACAAGCGGTGCTTAATCGCAAGAAGAAGAAACGAAAGGACAAAACTCCGAAATAGAAATTGGGGAATAAATTACAGTAAATAAAAGAGAGCATTAACTGTGAATGATAATGATTATAGAAGACAGAAGCAGAGACTTTGAAAAATAAGGGAACATATAAAGCCCAATGACAAACCAGAAATTATAAACCATATATATCGATGCATATAGCAATATAAAGACACGGGAGAACTAGAAACACTATAAACCCAAGAGTATAGTAGAAGTAAATAGATTCTTCCAGCGATAGATGAAAAAGAAGAATGACCGATATGATAGTTAGAAGTATATCGAGAATCGGAACTGGATGGAGCATATTGATGAATACTTTAAAATATGAGTTGAAGGGGAAAGAATAGAAGGTGATGAAACATGACTAGGAACTTAGAAACAACAGAATTAACTCACACAATGGCGGAATAAGTGAATCAAACCCTCTAGTGAATAGGTTAAGTTTTTTTTTGATTAATTTAGTCAAACCACAACTAAATCAAGTGTGATTAGATCAACACCTAGAGCTATTATTCACCACCTGGGTGATTTGGACTGAGAAAGAATCGGAGGAGCTCACTAGATTTGAGTGTGTGTAACAAATGAGAGGCTTAACCTAAAATGAAGAACATAAGACTTTATATACCCCTGCTGTTGACTCACCCATACGATTCATTCATCACACGTATGACTTGGCTTCATCAGCCGTACGGGTGATCACTCACTCGTGTCTTCTCATTTAGGTTGTAATTATGACTTAGCTCAGCATCAACGGTGCGTATGAGCTTGTCAGCTGTACTAGTGAGGCTTCACTCGTACGTCTGACTAAGTCTAACATAGTCAAACATCTAAATCTCGTTCCTGCAGTTCCTGTAACCACATACAAACATGGATAGGATAATAACGAGCAATCATGGTGGCCTGTGAACTGTTGTACCTGTAATGAACGTGGGTAGATGTCTAGGTACTTGCATAAAATGCATCAACAGAAGGTGTGAGTTGTAAGGAAATGAAGGAGGTGAATTTATAAGAAAATCTCTGACAGAACAATTAAAATGGACGATCGCATTTAAAGCGGATCCTAATTCCCTTGATTACCGGAGAGTCAAATCTTATTAAGAAGATTTTCTTCAAATCCCTTGAAATCTGGGAATCAATCATATCTACGTCAAATGATAAGATGAATCTACACTTACTCATTTCACTCTTCTATGTTTGCTTCATTCGTACTCTTCATATAAATGGATTGTTTATCCAAATTATTCGCTGATGATAAAACTCTAATTTTCAGCCCGTATGCTGAAAGGACCCGTCCTAATCCATCCAGACAAAGTCCACATCGATTACAAACGATTCACAATAGTTGGTTACATCGCGAGGTACTTGACCTCTATATGATACATTTTACAAACATTGCATTCGTTTTGAAATGACAAACTTCCTTACATCGAAAATTGACAATATGCATACCATTTCATAATATATCTAATTATAATTATCTTAATAATAATCTTGATGAACTCGACGACTCGAATGCAACGTCTTTTGAAATATGTCATGAATGACTCCAAGTAATATCTTTAAAGTGAGCAAATGCACAGCGGAAGATTTCTCTCATACCTGAGAATAAACATGCTTTAATGTGTCAACCAAAAGGTTGGTGAGTTCATTAGTTTAACATAAATAATCATTTCCTTCATTTTAATAGACCACAAGATTTTCATTTCTCATAAACATGCGTCCCATACATAGAGACAAAAATATCATTCATATGGATTGAACACCTGGTAACCGACATTCACAATATACATATAAGAATATCCCCATCATTTCGGGATCCTCCATCAGACATGATATAAATTTCGAAGTACTAAAGCATCCGGTACTTTGGATGGGGCTTGTTGGGCCCGATAGATCTATCTTTAGAGTTCGCGTCAATTAGGGTGTCTGTTCCCTAATTCTTAGATTACCAGACTATATAAAAAGGGCATATTCGATTAGATAATCCAAACATAGAATGTAGTTTCGATTACTTGTGTCTATTTCGTAAAATAGTTATAAAAACAGCGCATGTATTCTCAGTCCCAAAAATATATATTGCGAAAGCATTTAAAAAGGGAATAATGAAACTCACGCATATAAATATTGTAAAACAGTTAATAAAGCATTTGCATGTATTCTCAGCCCAAAAATGTAATGAGTAAAAAGGGATTAATTGAACTCACGTATATAAATATTGTAAAACAGTTAATAAAGCATTTGCATGTATTCTCAGCCCAAAAACTTAAAGAGTAAAAGGGAGCAAATGAAACTCACCATACTGTATTTTGTAGTAAAAATACATACGACGTCATTTAACAAGTGTAGGGTTGGTCTCAGATTCACGAACCTATATCATTTGTATATTTATTAATATACATAATGGTAATCGAACAAATATGTTTATAAGTTTATTATTTATATCCTTTTATATTAAATATATGTATGATTCATATATTCTTTTTGTACATAAAGAGATATTAAAATTTTGTTATGTGATATGTATTAATATATTTATATAAATATCATTTATTTGTTAAAGTAGTATTTTAAGGTAATATTTTAAGTGATGACAATAATAATATAATAATAATAATAATAGTACTAATATTAATAATAATGATAATAGTATTAATAATTCTATAAATGATAATATTAATGATAATTTTTATAATAAATTTCATAATAATGATAATAATAGTAGTTTTTAATAAAGTGAATAATTTAATAGTATTGGTAATGAAAATAATGATTTTGATAATAATGACACTTTTGTTTAGTAATAATAATAAATATACTATTAGTTACGAAAGTGATAGTAATACTAATATTAATGAAAATGACAATAACGTCAGTAATGATTCTTATTACAATTACTTTTGTTGATAATAACTATAATAATGCTATCAATTTATAAAACGATACTAATAATAATATTTATATTGGTAATTTGTATTAGGTTCATAGTAATGATAATAATAATAATAATAATAATAATAATGATCATAACTTATAATAATATTAATACCTATGTAATAATTAGTAATAATACTAGTAGTTAATAATTTTTGACAATACTAATTAATATTATCAATAACAATAACAATCATAATAATAATAATAATAATAATAATAATAATAATAATAATAATAATAATAATAATAATAATAATAATAATAATAATAATAATAATAATAATAATAATAATAATAATAATAATAATAATAATAATAATAATAATAATAATAGAGTTGATTACTACCTCCAAGGCTCAAAAAGATAAACAAATCGTCCAAGCCGAGCCTCGAACCCACGACCTCTCACTTCCACAACCAGACCCTTAACCATTCAAGCTGTTTCATTTTCTGTTATAATTCCTAATCTAATATTTATAACCCGACGACTCTCAGTTTCTTTGACCCAATATTGATTTCACAAGCCCAACTAGTATATAATGGTCCAATAGCAAACCAGTCCAGTACTCTTTTTTGTGGATTAGAGTTCAGATTATTAACACGATATGGAAACAGGTGGGGTTTTGCTGAGTGTGTCACCAAGAAAAAAAAAGAAAGAAAATAAACTAGGTCGGTCCCATTTCCTCATCAATTATCACCGATTCTTCAATCATTCTATAACACGTTCATCATCTTCATCATATCATAATCATCATCATCATTTATTTCGTTTTATCATCTTCATCATTACCGTTATTATCCATCATCTTCCTCGTCATTTAACAGGAACATAATAATTAGGGTTTTAGTATTGATCGATGGTTCTTTTGGGTATCAATTGAACCAGGAAACTATAGCAGGAATGATAAGTTGTGGTTTCGAAATAAAAAGAAAACAGAAAACGTAGCAGCAGTAACTCACGCAAGGTGGTGGTGGTTATGGTGGTTGGGTGGTGGTGACTTGAACAAAAACCAGGAATAGCAGCAGTCCGTTAAAAAGGGCTGTTGTGGGATGTTTTCCAGCTGCAACGCGTAGCTATAAGGTAGTGGTGATGATGGTTTATGGTTGATTTACAGTAGCACAACAAGTGGGTTTTGAATAGCGAATAGAAACAGAAAAATAGGAACATATTAGGGGTTGGTTCGATGGTGTTCATTGGTGGTCTTGTGGTGGTTGGTTGTCGACGGTTGTAAGTGCTTCAAAGGTGTTTGGTTTGATCGAAACAAGACTAAAACGAGTGGTAGCAGTATGAGTAAAACAAGGGAGATGAAGGTGCTAGTGATTGTGAAGGTGGCGATGTTTGTGGTTTCGAACACAACAAAAAAATAAAAGGTAGTGGTGGGTTTGATGATGGTTTATGATGGTATTAGTGGGTTGCCGGAGATGGTCGTGGTTCGGTGATTGAGTGCGGCTGTGAGATGGCCGGCGCAAGAGGAGAGAAAGAGTTGATGGTTGGTGTCCAAGATTATATCTATCTCTCCATATGTATAAGTATATTATAAATATCTAATAATAATAATAATAATATAATAATAAATCATAATCACATTTTGATGGATTAAAAGAAGAACAGAAAAGCCATCGAATATAAATTTAAGTGTGGGGTTAGTTTTTCATATTACTTGTACGATATGTAGATAGTTGTTTAGTTGATTGAAGGAATAAAACAAACACAAGTGGTGTGTTATCAATCATGCAATATATATATATATATATATATATATATATATATATATATATATATATATATATATATATATATATATATATATATATATATATATATATATGTTTTAATATGTTAGTTAATGAATCGATAGGAAACAGAATAAGATGTGACTGGGTGATGATTGAAAGCTTACACTGTATTTAATTGTCTATATGCATCTGTTCTTATATCCGTGAAGATATTTAATAATTTAATATTTAATAATATTAATAATAATTAATAATAATTTTAACAATCGTAATAGTATTTAATTGTGATTGAAATGGAAAGGAAACAGATTCGATTGATTGATATAACTTTATTTATATTTATTATATAAAAAGATAGTGGATGGAGATGTAGGTGGTGGAAAATTTGGTTTTCACTTGTTATCTTTAAAAATATATCATTAAATTTGTTTAATGAAATCGAATTGCTAGACGAACGACAAACGAGCGTTACCATCGTTTACTAAATATATTCGAAACCATATCTATATATTTTCAATATACTTTGTCTATATACATATATACACAATTCACGTTTTATCAAGTAAACGTTTATCTATAACGAATAAGTACAACGTCATACATTTAATATTCTGCTAACGTTTACAAGTCATAAAATAGATTTCCTAATATGTTTACATGTCAATCACACTGTTTAATGTTCTGTTAATGTTTCTTAAATTAACAATCACACATATGTATATATTCATACATATCTATTTACACATAATTGTTCGTGAATCGTCAGGTATGGTCAAAGGGTAATTGCATATATGAAACAGTTCAAAACTTTCGAGACTCAACATAACAGACTTTGCTTATCGTATCGAAATCATATAAAGATTAAGTTTAAATTTAGTCGGAAATTCCCGGGTCACCACAGTACCTACCCGTTAAAGAAATTTCGTCCCGAAATTTGAGTGAGGTCGTCATGGCTAACAATAAATATGTTTTCCTGACGAATATGAGTTGATAAATTGAGTTTTATCATCCTGGAGTAATATGGATAAAAATAATTCGATTATTCAAAGAATACGAATGAAGCTATCGCAAAAGAGTGAAATGAGGGAAATAAGATTCGCCTTAGCTTTTGACAGAGTCAGGGTTGGATTTAGAAAATAAGGTGCGTCTTACCTTTTGACGTTGTCTTGTTTGAATTCCGGAATTTAAGGGATTTAAAAGGAAATCTTCGGAATCTAAAAGATTTGATTCTTCGAGATTTATGGAAAATAAGATCTCTACAATTAAATGCTATGATCATCTGTCTCGATTGCTTCGTCTGGTATCTCCACTATAAATGAACTTCTTCCGTTCTATTACTTCCCACCACTTCCAATTTCTATATTTTAATTCATACTTTCAAATCATCAGTAAATATGCTTCATCCAGTTTTAATCCTTGTCCTTATCCTTATTATCGCAACAGTTATTCTCCTTTTCCAACTACCACCGGAGGAATTTGTTTTCTTCTACTTCGCCCTTGGGGTTATAGTGTTTTTAATTCTCCCGTGTCTTTATGTTGCGATAAACATTGATATGCACGGTTTGTAATTCCTGTGTTTATGATCGGCTTTCTGTTTTCCTATATTTTCCGGAGCTCCATGCTCTTGTTTTCTCTTCCCGACTCCAAGTCAAGCGAATAATGGTCCAGAATTCGTAGATATAGAGTTTCGAATGATTATAATGTTCTAAGCAGGGTGGAACGTGATAGCACGATTTGATTTTCAAATTTATCAACATTACAGAAGATAGAACCATCAAGAATACATTTTCTTGATATGTTCAGAAGTTAAGTAGAATAAAAGAGTTATGTAACATAGCACATGATGACGTTAAGATCTGTGAATCATCACGTTCCATTAGAAACTCAGCATGACTTAATATAATATAATCACGTTGATCAAGTGTCATTATATTATACTAATTCATGCATCAATTTCCAACATTACTTCATTAACATTCATATTTTAAGCTCAAAAGTTTACTGAATATAGAAACTAACAGTTTCTATATAATGTAACACTGATAGCACGAAGAGATTAATGATTTCAGATAAGAATAATTATGAAAATATCTTCAGAAATATCGAAGATATTTATGATGATATTTTGGAATTTCTAAGTTCGATGGTTGATGAAGAAAGATTTTTCGCAAGATTTTTAACATGAGTACGGAGAAAGATATTCGTTGAAGGTTTCATCAGATCTAGAATTACCTGGATTCTTTAAATATATGGTATGGTCCTTGTATTTGTCCTTGGTCTCCTTCGTGGTTAGCTCAATCCGTTTTCCAGTTCTAATTTTTCTGAGCTTTTCCAACATACTATTCTTTAACATCAAACTTCCGACGACTAAGGTCGTTTACGGTTGTTTACAGTTTCTGCTGCTTCATTCAGCTTTTTCAACATTCAGAGTATCGATTCGTAAACTGGGTGCCTTTTCAAAATTTCAGAATTGAAGGTCGTAATTCTAGGAGATAATTGTTATATGTATACATATAACTATTGATGTAGAAATGCTACGAGATTCGAAATACTGATTGCTGATTCCCGGTAATTGGTATGACAATTATTGTTACAGGGTATAGATGAATACAAGATGGGGTTTCAATGAATACAATGATTTTTCAAAAAGTCCAAATTCATTGAAGTTGCTGGTAATTTTACTGCTAATGTGGTGAAATATAAACGGTTCTCCGGTAACGATGACGACGGGCAAACTTATATATCGAGGTTATAATAAGGCTAATTCGAATGAGAATTGTAGTTGATTTGTTGGAGCTGTGACAAAATTGGCTAATTTGGAGAGGTGTTGTAAAGTTATTTTTGATAATAACACGCCAAAGAAGTTAGCACAGATACGTGTTAAACGTTTACACAAGTTCCGAATGTTTTCAAGTGCATAATTATATACATCAATCTTTTCTTCCGTAGATGAAGTGCGGTTGATTCATCCTCTCGATTGAGGTGTTTTCAAGAATCATGAAAGGTTTGAACGTAAGTTAGAGTTGTCAAGATACAAATGGCGTTTAAGATGAAATCAAGTGGCAAACTTGAAGAATTGTTTAGTTTCATATATTATAATCAATATTTTAATTCATTTTAATTGTCTAATGTTATTAGTCCACAGTCGATAGTCCACAGTTGACAGTCCAATAATTCATATATATAGTTTAATATATAATATTCGAATTAATTAATACGTGTCGTGACCCGTATACGTCTCAGACTCGATCACAACTCAAAGTATATATATTATTGTAGAATCAACCTCAACCCTGTATAGAGAACTCGATCATTACTGCATATAGAGTGTCTATGGTGATTCCAAATAATATATATAGATGTGTCGATATGATATGTCAAAACCTTGTATACGTGTCCCGATATTTAAAGTGCGTAAAATAAATAACAGAAAATTAAATAACGATAAATAAAGTGCGTAAAGTAAATAACAGAAATTAAAAGACGATAAATAAAATTGCGAGAATATAAATTGCGATAAAATAAATTGCGATAATTAAATTGCGATAAATAAAATGTAATACGGAATTAACAGTTAGCTAGGAACAGTTAGCTAGGATTTTGTTAGCGTGGTTTCTTAATAAAATTTAATATTGTTAATTAGTCTGTTTCTAATCAATTTTTACTGTGTCCATTATTTCTTCATTATGCCACTTGTTGGATTCTGATAGGTCAAAATCTAAATATGAAATTGAATTTGGATGAAAATAGTTATTCTTTGGTGAACGGATACGTTTCTCGATGGTTGTAAATAGGATAGTGAATAACTGCTGAATCAGATTCGAAGAATGTACAGTGTAACTTATTAATGTGAAATTTAAATATTCCTCGGGTATTACCTACCCGTTAAAATATTTTCACCATTAACAGTTTGTACAAAAGAATTTTTAATTACAATCTTTTTGAAAACATATATACATATATATTTTCTTCAGATGTAATCATGGATTTAATGAGTCAATATGATATTAAACTCATTTGATTTATCGTTCTAACTAGGATACGTAATCTCTAAAACATTTAGAGATTACTTAATCGTCATGAAGAACGAAGATATTCGATGTAGAACGATACATAGAACGATGATTATACTCGAGGTACATAAGAGATGTTGAGGCATGGATTGTTGATTGTACTGGTGCTGTTACTGATGGTACTGTTGGTGCTGATGATGTTGCTGAAGCTGGTACGTTTTGCACCATATTCTCCGAATTGGTTATTCGAGCGTGAAGTTCGTTGACTTATTACTCCAGGATGATTGTCGATCGGAATGAGCGGATGAATAAGGTTCAGAATTGTGGATAGAATATAATCTTGTCGAGTTACCCTGGAAATGAGACTGAAAATGGTGTCTCGAACAGGTTCGCCGGTAAATGCTTCAGGTTCATTGTGAGGTGAATTCGATTGGTGGAAGGGATTGCCTTCTGCGCGTTTCCATTAATTAAATCGTCTACGACCCCATCAAATGAATTGATAATGGCTGATTGGTTGATTCATGACGATGATGCTGTTTTCGAAGTTTAGGTGGACATCTATGTCGGAATAGCTGTCGGAATAGCTATCGGGATCTGAGGGACTCGAACTGGTTACTGGATTCATCTTGTACTATCAGATGAAGGATTTTCGGTAAGAAATAGATTATAGTATGTAGATTAGTACCCTGCAATACAAAATTTACATATGCATATATAATACTAAAATCCCATAAGTTACGGAGGAATCTACGGGAGTTGTCAGACAAAGTTACAGTAACAGATACGCTAAGATATGAAGTAGAAGATACGCTAAGATATGAATTTTGTCTTTACACTATTCATGCAGTCAATGCAGTAAAACGTGTCTAGACTAAGAATAATAAGCAAGTGATTCTCTAAGAATGATAAGCAGGTAATTTTCGACACAAAATGATAAGCAAAACTTTTGACATGTAGACACGGTCGAAGTCCAGACACACTAATGCATCCTAACGACTTATCAGTTAGACACACTAATGCAGACTTGGTTCGCTAAGACCACCGCTCTGATACCAACTGAAAGGACCCGTCCTAATCCATCCGGACAAAGTCCACATCGATTACAAACGATTCACAATAGTTGGTTACATCGCGAGGTACTTGACCTCTATATGATACATTTTACAAACATTGCATTCGTTTTGAAAAGACAAACTTCCTTACATCGAAAATTGACAATATGCATACCACTTCATAATATATCTAATTATAATTATCTTAATAATAATCTTGATGAACTCGACGACTCGAATGCAACGTCTTTTGAAATATGTCATGAATGACTCCAAGTAATATCTTTAAAGTGAGCAAATGCACAGCGGAAGATTTCTCTCATACCTGAGAATAAACATGCTTTAATGTGTCAACCAAAAGGTTGGTGAGTTCATTAGTTTAACATAAATAATCATTTCCTTCATTTTAATAGACCACAAGATTTTCATTTCTCATAAACATGCGTCCCATACATAGAGACAAAAATATCATTCATATGGATTGAACACCTGGTAACCGACATTCACAATATACATATAAGAATATCCCCATCATTCCGGGATCCTCCATCGGACATGATATAAATTTCGAAGTACTAAAGCATCCGGTACTTTGGATGGGGCTTGTTGGGCCCGATAGATCTATCTTTAGAGTTCGCGTCAATTAGGGTGTTTGTTCCCTAATTCTTAGATTACCAGACTATATAAAAAGGGCATATTCGATTAGATAATCCAACCATAGAATGTAGTTTCGATTACTTGTGTCTATTTCGTAAAATAGTTATAAAAACAGCGAATGTATTCTCAGTCCCAAAAATATATATTGCGAAAGCATTTAAAAGGGGAATAATGAAACTCACGCATATAAATATTGTAAAACAGTTAATAAAGAATTTGCATGTATTCTCAGCCCAAAAATGTAATGAGTAAAAAGGGATTAATTGAACTCACGCATATAAATATTGTAAAACAGTTAATAAAGCATTTGCATGTATTCTCAGCCCAAAAACGTAAAGAGTAAAAGGGAGCAAATGAAACTCACCATACTGTATTTTGTAGTAAAAATACATACGACGTCATTTAACAAGTGTAGGGTTGGTCTCGGATTCATGAACCTATATCATTTGTATATTTATTAATATACATAATGGTAATCGAACAAATATGTTTATAAGTTTATTATTTATATCCTTTTATATTAAATATATGTATGATTCATATATTCTTTTTGTACATAAAGAGATATTAAAATTTTGTTATGTGATATGTATTAATATATTTATATAAATATCATCTATTTGTTAAAGTAGTATTTTAAGATAATATTTTA
The DNA here is from genome assembly GCF_046630445.1 of Rutidosis leptorrhynchoides. Lineage (NCBI taxonomy): Eukaryota > Viridiplantae > Streptophyta > Magnoliopsida > Asterales > Asteraceae > Rutidosis > Rutidosis leptorrhynchoides. Next base: position 171,367,861 of record NC_092340.1, read on the forward strand.
AGTGATGACAATAATAATAATAATAGTACTAATATTAATAATAATGATAATAGTATTAATAATTCTATAAATGATAATATTAATGATAATTTTTATAATAAATTTCATAATAATGATAATAATAGTAGTTTTTAATAAAGTGAATAATTTAATAGTATTGGTAATGAAAATAATGATTTTGATAATAATGACACTTTTGTTTAGTAATAATAATAAATATACTATTAGTTACGAAAGTGATAGTAATACTAATATTAATGAAAATGACGATAACGTCAGTAATGATTCTTATTACAATTACTTTTGTTGATAATAACTATAATAATGCTATCAATTTATAAAACGATACTAATAATAATATTTATATTGGTAATTTGTATTAGGTTCATAGTAATGATAATAATAATAATAATAATAATGATCATAACTTATAATAATATTAATACCTATGTAATAATTAGTAATAATACTAGTAGTTAATAATTTTTGACAATACTAATTAATATTATCAATAACAATAATAATCATAATAATAATAATAATAATAATAATAATAATAATAATAATAATAATAATAATAATTATAATAATAATAATAATAATAATAATAATAATAATAATAATAATAATAATAATAATAATAATAATAATAATAATAATAATAATAATAATAATAATAATAATAATATAGTTGATTACTACCTCCAAGGCTCAAAAAGATAAACAAATCGTCCAAGCCGAGCCTCGAACCCACGACCTCTCACTTCCACAACCAGACCCTTAACCATTCAAGCTGTTTCATTTTCTGTTATAATTCCTAATCTAATATTTATAACCCGACGACTCTCAGTTTCTTTGACCCAATATTGATTTCACAAGCCCAACTAGTATATAATGGTCCAATAGCAAACCAGTCCAGTACTCTTTTTTGTGGATTAGAGTTCAGATTATTAACACGATATGGAAACAGGTGGGGTTTTGCTGAGTGTGTCACCAAGAAAAAAAAAAGAAAGAAAATAAACTAGGTCGGTCCCATTTCCTCATCAATTATCACCGATTCTTTAATCATTCTATAACACGTTCATCATCTTCATCATATCATAATCATCATCATCATTTATTTCGTTTTATCATCTTCATCATTACCGTTATTATCCATCATCTTCCTCGTCATTTAACAGGAACATAATAATTAGGGTTTTAGTATTGATCGATGGTTCTTTTGGGTATCAATTGAACCAGGAAACTATAGCAGGAATGATAAGTTGTGGTTTCGAAATAAAAAGAAAACAGAAAACGTAGCAGCAGTAACTCACGCAAGGTGGTGGTGGTTATGGTGGTTGGGTGGTGGTGACTTGAACAAAAACCAGGAATAGCAGCAGTCCGTTAAAAAGGGCTGTTGTAGGATGTTTTCCAGCTGCAACGCGTCGCTATAAGGTGGTGGTGATGATGGTTTACGGTTGATTTACAGTAGCACAACAAGTGGGTTTTGAATAGCGAATAGAAACAGAAAAATAGGAACATATTAGGGGTTGGTTCGATGGTGTTCATTGGTGGTCTTGTGGTGGTTGGTTGTCGACGGTTGTAAGTGCTTCAAAGGTGTTTGGTTTGATCAAAACAAGACTAAAACGAGTGGTAGCAGTATGAGTAAAACAAGGGTGATGAAGTTGCTAGTGATTGTGAAGGTGGCGATGTTTGTGGTTTCGAACACAACAAAAAAATAAAGGGTAGTGGTGGGTTTGATGATGGTTTATGATGGTATTAGTGGGTTGCCGGAGATGGTCGTGGTTCGGTGATTGAGTGCGGCTGTGAGATGGCCGGAGCAAGAGGAGAGAAAGAGTTAATGATTGGTGTCCAAGATTATATCTATCTCTCCATATGTATAAGTATAATATAAATATCTAATAATAATAATAATATAATAATAAATCATAATCACATTTTGATGGATTAAAAGAAGAACAGAAAAGCCATCGAATATAAATTTAAGTGTGGGGTTAGTTTTTCATATTACTTGTACGATATGTAGATAGTTGTTTAGTTGATTGAAGGAATAAAACAAACACAAGTGGTGTGTTATCAATCATGCAATATATATATATATATATATATATATATATATATATATATATATATATATATATATATATATATATATATATATATATATATATATATATATGTTTTAATATGTTAGTTAATGAATCGATAGGAAACAGAATAAGATGTGACTGGGTGATGATTGAAAGCTTACACTGTATTTAATTGTCTATATGCATCTGTTCTTATATCCGTGAAGATATTTAATAATTTAATATTTAATAATATTAATAATAATTTTAACAATCGTAATAGTATTTAATTGTGATTGAAATGGAAAGGAAACAGATTCGATTGATTGATATATCTTTATTTATATTTATTATATAAAAAGATAGTGGATGGAGATGTAGGTGGTGGAAAATTTGGTTTTCACTTGTTATCTTTAAAAATATATCATTAAATTTGTTTAATGAAATCGAATTGCTAGACGAACGACAAACGAGCGTTACCATCGTTTACTAAATATATTCGAAACCATATCTATATATTTTCAATATACTTTGTCTATATACATATATACACAATTCACGTTTTATCAAGTAAACGTTTATCTATAACGAATAAGTACAACGTCATACGTTTAATATTCTGCTAACGTTTAAAAGTCATAAAATAGATTTCCTAATATGTTTACATGTCAATCACACTGTTTAATGTTCTGTTAATGTTTCTTAAATTAACAATCACACATATGTATATATTCATACATATCTATTTACACATAATTGTTCGTGAATCGTCAGGCATGGTCAAAGGGTAATTGCATATATGAAACAGTTCAAAACTTTTGAGACTCAACATAACAGACTTTGCTTATCGTATCGAAATCATATAAAGATTAAGTTTAAATTTAGTCGGAAATTCCCGGGTCATCACATATGCATCATGAAAACATACTTATTATCATTCACGACCTTTCCACTCAAATTTCGGGACGAAATTTCTTTAACGGGTAGGTACTGTGACAACCCGGAAATTTCCAACCAAATTTAAACTTTAATCTTTATATATTTCTGACACGATAAGCAATATTTGTTAAGTTAAATTTCAAGAATTTTAAACTATGTTCACACATTCATTCAACCTCGGCCAAGTTCCAACGATTCACGAACCATTAAACGAATATGATTATATATGTATATGTGTATATATATTATAACTTGAAATATAAACAAAATATTCGATTAAATACTTTATATGATTGTATCTGTTTCAAAATGTTTATCAATGGAATTAGAAGATAAGATCAAATGATTGAATTATCAGATATATTGAATTATGATTACAAGTCTCTGTTGAAAGGCCCACGTTGATTTGAGAAATATTTCCATTTTAAAAATATTCCGAAAATGGTAAAGTGATTTATAAATAAGAACAAATTGTCAATCATTGAGAACTAGACAAAGGATATTGGAAGATTGAATCTCATAAAGACTCGATTGATCTATTTAGTTTAAAACCTACAAAAACGTTTTCAGTTTAAAAAGAACTTTATTATTAAAACGTATATAACTTTTATAAATATCTAGAACCACTTTTGACAACTCATTACTTAACAAGTATGATAAAGATAACGATATTTATATTTTATTTTATTAAATATATATAACGATTTAAATTAATATTATATATATTTATACGCGTATTATACGTACATAGTTTTATACTTTTACTATACTTAAACTTTACCTTTACTTTATTTTTACTTTACTTTAACTTTAATAATTCACTTTAATAATTCATACTTTAATAATTCACTTTAATAATTCATACTTTAATAATTCACTTTAATAATTCAAAAATCTATTATAAATAGAATTCAATAGGTTTCATTATTTCATAGAAACTTGAAAATATTTTTCTCTAAACTCTCTCAATCGATTTACATATATATATTTACTCCGTATTATTTCAAGATATTATTAGTATACATAAAATATTACGATGGAGTGCTGTCCGAGTGATTTCGAAATTGTTTTTCGAGTAGGATAGGATTAAGGAAATTATGGGTTATAGCTATGGAGGTGATTGTGTATGGTTCATGGGTATGCTCGTGAGGTCAATATAGTGTTTATCATTTCCGTTGCGTCTACGTACCTTTCCTGCAATATTGAATCTCAATATTGATACGTGAGTAATCATAATTTAACTTTTACATACAAATAGTGTATCCCTGACTAGTGCTCGAGTATTTAGGATTATGCATGCTTGTACTTTTGATATTGCCCTTAGACAGGTTAGGTTGAATCTTGAATTAGTTACACTTGCGGCTGAGATAAGGTATAAGATATGCATGTCCTTGGAAAGCAAGCGAAAAATTAAGAACTTTTCCTTTAGATATCGAATGGTTTCGATGAACGGATTAGAAGTTATAATCAATTGAATTTTCGATATTTTTGTTAAAAATGATTATTATTATCGTCGTTTTTATCGTCGTTCTAGTTTTATCTTATTACTATCATTATTATTATCTTTATCAATAAAAGGGATTTATCATTAAAAATTGTTATTTTTATTATTATTACTATCGTTATTATCGTTAAAGTTATAATTAGTATTATTATTATTATCCAATTATTATTATTATTATTATTATTATTATTATTATTATTATTATTATTATTATTATTATTATTATTATTATTATTATTATTAGTATTATTATTATTAACATTAATAATATATATATCATTATTTAAAAATGTTATTGTTATTGTTATTATTATTATTACTATATTATCATTAAGATAATTATTAGTATTATCGTTAATAATGTTATAGTAACTATCATTATTAATATTAGTGTAATTAAAACAAATATTTGTAACACCTAATTATTTTGATTACTATTATTATCATTATTATGAACACGATATAAAAGACGATTAAAAGCTATTAAACGAAACGATTAGGAAATAATGAGTAAGAGTATCATGATGAAATTAAAATATTATAAGATATTGATTTAGAAAAAATTATTGTTCTTATTATTTTTATCATTACTATTATTATTAAAAGTATCGTTAGTCTTAAAACTATCATTTTAATAAAAATTATCATTTTAATAGAAATGTCATTGTTATTATAAAATATCATTATTATTATTATTATTATTTTAAATAGAATTATTATTTTAAAGATAATATTAAAAATTATTGTAAATATTAAAGTTATCATAATTAGAATTATCGTTTTATCATAATGTCATCTTAGTAATTATAAATATTGATATTTTTATAATAATAATTATTATTACAAAATAATACAACTTTTACTTACTATCATTATAGATATTATTTTATCAAATAAATATGTGATACAAACATATTTTACTACGTGTAATAACTTACTTTAATAATACCTATCATATTATCTTTATGATATTAAATGAACCCTATAAATTTTATTACTTAATATATATAAAAGTATATTTTATTATATAAATTTAATATAAAATTTTTATTTATTAATAAATAAATTATATTATTTACTCTAATAAATCTTTTAAAAATATTTAAAAATATAAAACGACGATATTTAAACTATATATTAATCATGTATAGATTTTTGGAAATTATTTTGAGTCAAATTTACTTTTGTTGACTTTTACATATTAGTCTCGAGCATTAGGATTGTGGTACACTATGACTTGACCTAATTTGTTAGACAAATATTGACCAACACATAAATATATATAATTAATTTAGGTTCGTGAATCCGAGGCCAACCTTGCACTTGTTCAATGACGTTATATGTATTTTTACTACGAAATACAGTATGGTGAGTTTCATTTGCCCGTTTTTACTCTTTACGTTTTTGGGCTGAGAATACATGCAAATGCTTTATTAACTGTTTTACAATATTTATATGCGTGAGTTTCATTTGCTCCCTTTTTAAATGCTTTTGCAATACATATTTTTGGAACTGAGAATACATACGCTGCTTTTATAAATGCTTTATGAAATAGACACAAGTGATCGAAACTACATTCTATGGTTGGATTATTAAACCGAATATGCCACTTTTTAGTCTGGTAATCTAAGAATTAGGGAACAGACACCCTAATTGACGCGAACTCTAAAGATAGATCTATCGGGCCCAACAAGCCCCATCCAAAGTACCGGATGCTTTAGTACTTCGAAATTTATATCATGTCCGAAGGAGGATCCCGAAATGATGGGGATATTCTTATATGTATCTAGTTAATGTCGGTTACCAGGTGTTCACCATATGTATGATTATTTTTGTCTCTATGCATGGGACGTATATTTATGAGAACTGAAAATGAAATTCTTGTGGTCTATTAAAATGATGGAAATAAATGATTATGATAAACTAATGAACTCACCAACCTTTTGGTTGACACTTTAAATCATGTTTATTCTCAGGTGTTAAAGAAATCTTCCGCTGTGCATTTGCTCATTCTAAAGATATTACTTGGAGTCTTTCATAGCATATTTCGAAGAACGTTGCATTCGAGTCATTGAGTTCATCAAAGAGTATTATTAAATCAATTTATAGTTGGATAGTGGATATTATGAAATGGTATGCATGCCTGTCAATTTTCGATGTAAAGAAAGTTTGTCTTTTAAAAACGAATGCAATGTTTGTAAAATGTATCATATAGAGGTCAAATACCTCGCAATGTAATCAACTATTGTGAATCGTTTATAATGTATATGAACGGGTCCTTTCAATTAACAGTGAAAAATCGCGATTTTTAGAGTGTTTTGTGTGTGTTTACGCAGAATTTTGTGTGTGGGTGTGTTGGGGACTGGTTTGTCTCGACCAGTTAAACTGGTTTGGGATTTTCAAACTCCGCGAGTGCGAATGTGGGTACCACAAAAACTCCGCGAGTGCGGATTTTTTTTATATTTTTTTAAAAAATCTTTAATAATAAAACAATTAATTAAATTTAAAATTTTGTTTTCCTTTTTATTTAGGACGAGGTTGTTTTGGTACGTTTACCTAGTCCGTCCCTCGACAAAATTTTAAAATTTGTCATTTTAAAGCGTTTGTTTTAAAAGCAAAGATTTTTGAGTTTTTTTTTAAATGTTTTTGGCATACTTTAAATCAATAAGATTAAAAATAATGATAATAAAATTTCTCGTCTCTCCCTTGGGTAAAGCAATTTCGGTTCAACGACCTAGTCTTCAACTCACGACGAATTTTAAATATCAAATTTTTAACTTAATGAAATAAAGTAAATTTTTGTTTTTAAATTCACACCAAACTTAAATTTAAAATGCATAAAATTAAAAATTCATATTAATATTATTAATATTTTTATACATTAATTTTGTAAACTTTATAAAAAAAAAACTTAAATATATTGGTTTTAAAAATTTACAAAACTAATTTAATACTAATTTAAAAACAAGGTAAAAATTAAAATTAAAAATCTTTTTGGTCTTTTATCCCACTTTAATTAATCAAATATTATCAAAAATATACGCCCCTCTTTTGGGTAAAGTAATTTCGGCTATATTACCTAGTTTTACTCCTGAAGAATTTTTGAAATATTTTGAATTGATTGATTAAAGATATCTATACCTTAAGAATAAATGGTAAATTTCTCAGTGATGTAATAAATTTTTGTATGATATCAATAATTTCGGTTTCGCATACCTAATTTTATTGAATATAAATTTAATACTTTATAGCGAACAATTCAGTGTTTATTATCAAAAGGTTAAAAGCAATAAAATAAAATAAAAACTGTACATACTTACCTATGAGAGAGAATTCTCAGAGACCTGCTTTAGCCGACTCATAGAAGAGTCGTGTGATTTGGTTTTCCATAGCTACATAAGCGTAACCTCGATTTTTCAATAACTTTTCTTCTAAACATATGAACGGTCCTTCTCTGCATAGAGTAACAAATTCGGTATTTGAATATGTTTGATTGTTCGAACATTTACCTTCGTGTGACCATTTTCCGCATTTATGACATCTTTCAAGGTGTCGTGCTCTTCTTTTTGTTGCGAATTTTGATTTTCCTTTACCAAAATGTGTCTTATGATGATTTTTCCTGAGTTCTTTCCTCACTTCGTCCATTTTGCCTCTTATGAATGATACCAGTTCACTCGGGAAGATGTTATTATTACGTTTAGTAATCAAAGCGTGTAGTAGTAGACCATGGTTCAGATCAAAGGAATTCTTCATCTCGTAAAACCTAAAAGAAATAAAAATTCAGAATGGAGGGAGAAGGCTAGTTATTTAGGGTCTGCTAGGGAAAGACCATTCGGATTCCATTCTCGAGAACTACACTAAAACAGAAAATCTAACTTTAACAGAAATACATATTACCCTTAAAAGATTCGAATCTTCCCACACTTAGTTAGCTGTGGTGTCAAAATTGTGATTAACTTCATTGTCAACTTCCATTGGACCATGTATGTAATGTTTAACTCTGTGACCATTAACTTTAAATTCAATCCCATTTAAATTTATTAACTCTATTGTTCCATATGGGAAAACTCTTTTTACTATGAATGGTCCAGACCATCTAGATTTCAATTTTCCAGGAAATAGCTTGAATCGTGAATTGAAAAGAAGGACTCTGTCTCCTTCCTTAAATTCTTTTGAACTTCTAATTCTTTTATCATGCCATTTCTTCATTCTTTCCTTATAGATTAATGAATTTTTGTATGTTTCATGTCTTAACTCTCTAATTTGTTTAATTGACTTAATCGTAGACGTCCGGCTTCATGTAAATCAAGATTACATGTCTTTAAAGCCCAAAATGCTTTGTGCTCAATTTCTACTGGAAGGTGACATGCTTTTCCTTAAATGAGTCTAAAAGGTGTGATTCTAATTGGAGATTTGTAGACTGTTCTAAAAGCCCAGAGTGCATCCTCCAATTTCGTGGACCATTCCTGTGGATTCGATCCTACGGTTTTCTTTAGAATATGTTTTAATGCTCGGTTGGTATTTTCAACTTGTCCACTTGTTTGTGGATGATAAGCGGTTAAGATTTTATGAGTCACTCCATATCTTTTGAGAACTTTCTCAAGTTGATTGTTACAAAAATGAGTACCCCGATCACTTATTAATGCTTTCGGTGTTCCGAACCTAGCAAAAAGACGTTTTAAGAAGTTGACTACAACTCGTACATCGTTAGTTGGGAGAGCTTGTGCTTCCGCCCATTTAGACACATAATCAATGGCAAAGAGAATGTAGAGATTATTATGAGATTTTGGAAATGGACCCATAAAGTCAATACCCCAAACGTCAAATACTTCACATACTTGAATGACATTTTGTGGCATTTCATCACGTTGACTTATTTTTCTGGCCTTTTGACAAGCATCACAGGATTTACAAAGAAGGTGTGCGTCTTTGAAAATTGTAGGCCAATAGAATCCAACGTCATAGACTTTCCTTGCTGTTAGTTGAGGCCCATAATGCCCTCCTGTTGGTCCTGTGTGACAATGGTTTAGGATTTGACTAGCTTCATTTCCGAATACGCATCGGCGTATTATTCCATCGGGACAACTTTTAAATAAATGTGGATCTTCCCAAAAACAGTGTTTTATATCACTAAAGAATTTCTTTCGTTTTTGGTACGACAATCCTTTTTTTAAGGAATCCACATACTAAGTAGTTTGCATAGTCTGCAAACCATGGAATTTCATTATAATCGATCTTCAAAAGATATTCATCAGAAAAGTTATCTTGTATAGCCGATTCATTTAGAACTTCTAATTCAGGATTTTCAAGACGAGAAAGATGATCAGCGGCGAGATTTTCTGCTCCCTTTTTATCTCGGATTTCAATATCGAGCTCTTGTAAGAGTAAGATCCAACGCATTAATCGTGGTTTGGTATCTTGTTTCGAAAGTAGGTATCTAAGAGCAGAATGGTCAGTATAGACCACCGTTTTAGCTAGAACGAGATATGAACGAAATTTGTCAAAAGCAAAGACAATAGCAAGGAGTTCTTTTTTAGTAGTTTTGTAGTTCGTTTATGCTCCTTGTAACATCTTACTAGTGTAATAGATAGGTTGAAATCGTTTTTCAATCCTTTGTCCTAAACTGGCTCCCATTGCAAAATCACTTGCATCGCACATAAGTTCAAATGGTAGATTCCAATTTGGAGTTATCATGATCGGCACATTAGTGAGTTTTTCTTTAAGAATATTAAAAGATTTGATACATTCATCTGAAAAGATGAATGGAGCATCCTTTTAGGAGTTTATTCATAGGAGTGGCAATTTTAGAAAAATCTTTTATGAAACGTCGGTAAAAATCAGCATGCCCTAGAAAACTCCTAACTCCTCTAACACTGGTGGGATGTGGAAGTTTAGCAATTACATCTACTTTAGCTCTATCCACTTCAATTCCTTCCTTTGAAATTTTATGACCAAGAACGATGCCTTCTTTAACCATGAAATGGCATTTCTCCCAATTAAGAACTAGATTTGATTGTTCGCATCTAATAAGCATTCGTTCAAGATTAACTAGAAATGATTCAAATGTATCACCGAAGACTGAAAAGTCATCCATGAAAACTTCCATGCATTCTGAAATGTCCCGTTCATATTGATTATAAACGTTCCATATTAATTGATTTCGTTGCGAGGTTTTGACCTCTATATGAGACGTTTTTCAAAGACTGCATTCATTTTTAAAACAACCATAACCTTTATTTTATCAATAAAGGTTTCAAAAGCATTATGTAGATTATCAAAAAATGATAATCTAAAATATACTGTTTACACACGACCATTACATAATGGTTTACAATAGAAATATATTACATCGACATATGTTTCTTGAATGCATTTTTTACATAACATCATACAAACATGGACTCCAAATCTTGTCCTTATTTTAGTATGCAACAGCGGAAGCTCTTAATATTCACCTGAGAATAAACATTCTTTAAACGTCAACAAAAATGTTGGTGAGTTATAGGTTTAACATATATATATATATATATATATATATATATATATATATATATATATATATATATATATATATATATATATATATCAAATCGTAACAATAGACCACAAGATTTCATATTTCAATATACATCCCATACATAGAGATAAAAATCATTCATATGGTGAACACTTGGTAACCGACATTAACAAGATGCATATATATGAATATCCCCATCATTCCGGGACACCCTTCGGATATGATATAAATTTCGAAGTGCTAAAGCATCCGGTACTTTGGATGGAGTTTGTTAGGCCCAATAGATCTATCTTTAGGATTCGCGTCAATTAAGGTGTCTGTTCCCTAATTCTTAGATTACCAGACTTAATAAAAAGGGGCATATTCGATTTCGATAATTCAACCATAGAATGTAGTTTCACGTACTCGTGTCTATTTTGTAAATCATTTATAAAACCTGCATGTATTCTCATCCCAAAAATATTAGATTTTAAAAGTGGGACTATAACTCACTTTCACAGATTTTTACTTCGTCGGGAAGTAAGACTTGGTCACTGGTCGATTCACGAACCTATAACAAATATGTACATATATATCAAAGTATATTCAAAATATATTTACAACACTTTTAATACATTTTGATGTTTTAAGTTTATTAAGTCAGTTGTCCTCGTAAGTAACCTATAACTAGTTGTCCAACGTTAGATGTACAGAAAAAAATTGATATATATTATCTTGGATCAATCCACGACCCAGTGTATACACGTCTCAGGCTAGATCACAACTTAAAGTATCTATATTTTTAGAATCAACCTCAACCCTGTATAGCTAACTCCCACATTACTGCATATAGAGTGTCTATGGTTGTTCCAAATAATATATACACATGGGTCGATATGATATGTCAAAACATATGCATACGTGTCTATGGTATCCCAAGATTACATAATATATTAGAATACATGTATAATAAAATATAAGTTAGCTAGGATATGATTAATATAGATTTGTTACCAATTTTCACGTTGCTACAACAAGAAAAATTATCCAATCTTGTTTTAAAAATAACTTCTTCATTTTAAATCCGTTTTAAGTGAATCAAATTGCTATGGTTTCATATTGAACTCTATTTTATGAATATAAACAGAAAAAGTATAGGTTTATAGTCAGAAATATAAGTTACAAGTCGTTTTTGTAAAGGTAGTTATTTCAGTCGAAAGAACGACGTCTAGATGACCATTTTAGAAAACATACTTCCACTTTGAGTTTAACCATGATTTTTGGATATAGTTTCATGTTCATAGGAAAAATCATTTTCCCAAAAGAAAAACTTTTAAATCATAGCTTATCATAGTTTTTAATTAACTAACCCAAAACAACCCTCGGTGTTACTACGACGGCGTATGTCCGGTTTTACAGTGTTCTTCGTGTTTCCAGGTTTTAAATCATTAAGTTAGCATATCATATAGATATAGAACATGTGTTTAATTGATTTTAAAAGTCAAGTTAGAAGGATTAACTTTTATTTGCGAACAAGTTTAGAATTAACTAAACTATGTTCTAGTGATTACAAGTTTAAACCTTCGAATAAGATAGCTTTATATGTATGAATCGAATGATGTTATGAACATCATTACTACCTCAAGTTTTCTGGATAAAGCTACTAGAAATGAGAAAAATGGATCTAGCTTCAAAGGATCCTTGGATGGCTTGAAAGTTCTTGAAGCAGAATCATGACACGAAAACAAGTTCAAGTAAGATTTCCACTCGAAATAAGATTGTTTTAGTTATAGAAATTGAATCAAAGTTTGAATATGAGTATTACCTTGTATTAGAAAGATATATTACTATAAATGATAAAGATTTCTTGAGGTTGGATGATCACTCTAAAAGATTGGAAGTAAGCTAGCAAACTTGGAAGTATTCTTTATTTTATGAAACTAGAACTTGTAGAATTTATGAAGAACACTTAGAACCTGAAGATAGAACTTGAGAGAGATTAATTAGATGAAGAAAATTGAAAAATGAAAGTGTTTGTAGGTGTTTTTGGTCGTTGGTATATGGATTAGATATAAAGGATGTGTAATTTTGTTTACATGTAAATAAGTCATGAATGATTACTCATATTTTTGTAATTTTATGAGATATTTCATGCTAGTTGCCAAATGATGGTTCCCACATGTGTTAGGTGACTCACATGGTCTACTAAGAGCTGATCATTGGAGTGTATATACTAATAGTACATACATCTAAAAGCTGTTTATTGTACGAGTACGAATACGGGTGCATACGAGTAGAATTGTTGATGGAACTGAACGAGGATGTAATTGTAAGCATTTTTGTTAAGTAGAAGTATTTTTATAAGTGTCTTGAAGTCTTTCAAAATTGTATGAATACATATTAAAACACTACATGTATATACATTTTAACTGAGTCGTTAAGTCATCGTTAGTCGTTACATGTAAGTGTTGTTTTGAAACATTTAGGTTAACGATCTTGTTAAATGTTGTTAACCCATTGTTTATTAAATAAAATGAGATGTTAAATTATTAAATTATCATGATATCATGATGTATTAATATATCTTAATATGATATATATACATTAAATGTCGTTACAACGATAATCGTTACATATATGTCTCGTTTCAAAATCATTAAGTTAGTAGTCTTGTTTTTACATATGTAGTTCATTGTTAATATACTTAATGATATGTTTACTTATCATAATATCATGTTAACTATATATATATCCATATATATGTCATCATATAGTTTTTACAAGTTTTAACGTTCGTGAATCGCCGGTCAACTTGGGTGGTCAATTGTCTATATGAAACCTATTTCAATTAATCAAGTCTTAACAAGTTTGATTTCTTAACATGTTGGAAACATTTAATCATGTAAATATCAATTTCATTTAATATATAAAAACATGGAAAAGTTCGGGTCACTACAGTACCTACCCGTTAAATAAATTTCGTCCTGAAATTTTAAGCTGTTGAAAGTGTTGACGAATCTTCTGGAAATAGATGCGGGTATTTCTTCTTCATCTGATCTTCATGCTCCCAGGTGAACTCGGGTCCTCTACGAGCATTCCATTGAACCTTAACAATCGGTATCTTTTTTTGTTTAAGTCTCTTAACCTCACGATCCATTATTTCGACGGGTTCTTCAATGAATTGAAGTTTTTCATTGATTTGGATTTCGTCCAACGGAATAGTGAGATCTTCTTTTGCAAAACATTTCTTCAAATTCGAGACGTGGAAAGTGTTATGTACATTCGCAAGTTGTTGAGGTAACTCAAGTCGGTAAGCTACTGGTCTGACACGATCAATAATCTTGAATGGTCCAATATACCTTGGATTTAATTTCCCCCGTTTACCAAATCGAACAACACCTTTCCAAGGTGCAACCTTAAGCAAGACCATTTCTCCAATTTCAAATTCTATGTTTTTTCTTTTAATGTCGGCGTAGCTCTTTTGTCGACTTTGGGCGGTTTTTAACCGTTGTTGAATTTGGATGATCTTCTCGGTAGTTTCTTGTATTATCTCCGGACCCGTAATCTGTCTATCCCCCACTTCACTCCAACTAATCGGAGACCTGCACTTTCTACCATAAAGTGCTTCAAACGGTGCCATCTCAATGCTTGAATGATAGTTGTTGTTGTAGGAAAATTCTGCTAACGGTAGATGTCGATCCCAACTGTTTCCGAAATCAATAACACATGCTCGTAGCATGTCTTTAAGCGTTTGTATCATCCTTTCGCTCTGCCCATCAGGTTATGGATGATAGGCAGTACTCATGTTTAGACGAGTTCCTAATGCTTGCTGTAATGTCTGCCAGAATCTTGAAATAAATCTGCCATCCCTATCAGAGATAATAGAGATTGGTATTCCATGTCTGGAGACGACTTTCTTCAAATACAGTCGTGCTAACTTCTCCATCTTGTCATCTTCTCTTATTGGCAGAAAGTGTGCTGACTTGGTAAGACGATCAACTATTACCCAAATAGTATCATAACCACTTGCAGTCCTTGGCAATTTAGTAATGAAATCCATGGTAATGTTTTCCCATTTCCATTCCGGGATTTCAGGTTGTTGTAGTAGACCTGATGGTTTCTGATGTTCAGCTTTGACCTTAGAACACGTCAAACATTCTCCTACATATTTAGCAATATCGGCTTTCATACCTGGCCACCAAAAATGTTTCTTAAGATCCTTGTACATCTTCCCCGTTCTAGGATGTATTGAGTATCTGGTTTTATGAGCTTCTCTAAGTACCATTTCGCTCATATCTCCAAATTTTGGTACCTAAATTCTTTCAGTCCTATACCGGGTTCTGTCTTCCTGAATATTAAGATGCTTCTTCGATCCTTTGGGTATTTCATCCTTTAAATTTCCTTCTTTTAAAACTCCTTGTTGCCCTCCTTTATTTGAGTAGTAAGGTTAGTGTGAATCATTATATTCATAGATTTTACTCGAATGGGTTCTCTGTCCTTTCTGCTCAAGGCTCGGCTACCACATTTGCCTTCCCCGGGTGGTAACGAATCTCAAAGTCGTAATCATTCAATAATTCAATCCACCTACACTGCCTCATATTCAGTTGTTTCTGATTAAATATGTGTTGAAGACTTTTGTGGTCGGTGTATATAATACTTTTGATCCCATATAAGTAGTGCCTCCAAGTCTTTAATGCAAAAACAACCGCGCCTAATTCCAAATCATGCGTCGTATAATTTTGCTCGTGAATCTTCAATTGTCTAGACGCATAAGCAATCACCTTCGTCTGTTGCATTAATACACAACCGAGACCTTGCTTTGATGCGTCACAACAAATCACAAAATCATCATTCCCTTCAGGCAATGACAATATAGGTGCCGTAGTTAGCTTTTTCTTCAATAATTGAAACGCCTTCTCTTGTTCATCCTTCCATTCAAATTTCTTCCCTTTATGTGTTAATGCAGTCAAGGGTTTAGCTATTTTGGAGAAATCTTGGATGAATCTTCTGTAGTAACCAGCCAATCCTAAAAATTGACGTATATGCTTCGGAGTTTTTGGGGTTTCCCACTTTTTAACGGTTTTGATCTTTGCCGGGTCCACCTGGATACCTTCTTTGTTCACTATGTGACCGAGGAATTGAACTTCTTCCAACCAAAATGCACACTTTGAAAACTTAGCGTACAATTTTTCTTTCCTCAATACTTCAAGTACTTTTCTCAAATGTTCTTCGTGCTCTTGATCATTCTTTAAGTAAATAAGTATGTCATCAATGAAAACAATGATAAACTTGTCAAGATATGGCCCACACACTCGGTTCATAAGGTCCATGAACACAGCTGGTGAGTTAGTCAATCTAAACGGCATAACCATAAACTCGTAATGACCATAACGCGTCCTCAAAGTAGTTTTTGGAATATCATCCTCCTTTACTCGCATTTGATGATATCCAGAACGTAAATCGATCTTCGAATAAACTGACGAGCCGTGTAGTTGATCAAATAAGTCATCAATTCTCGACAGTGGATAACGATTTTTGATGGTAAGTTTGTTCAACTCTCTGTAGTCAATACACAACCTAAATGTACCATCCTTCTTCTTGACAAACAAAACAGGAGCTCCCCATGGTGATGTGCTTGGTCGAATGAAACCACATTCTAATAGTTCTTGCAGTTGGCTTTACAGTTCTTTCATCTCGCTGGGTGCGATTCTATAAGGAGCATGAGCTATTGGTGCAGCTCCTGGTACAAGATCTATTTGAAATTCAACAGATCGATGTGGAGGTAGTCCCGGTAATTCTTTCGGAAATACATCGGGAAATTCTTTTACGACGGGAACATCATTAATGCTCTTTTCTTCAGTTTGTACTTTCTCGACGTGTGCTAGAACAGCATATCAACCTTTTCTTATTAGTTTTTGTGCCTTCAAATTACTAATAAGATGTAGCTTCGTGTTGCCCTTTTCTCCGTACACCATTAAGGGTTCTCCTTCTTCTCGTGCAATGCGAATTGCATTTTTATAACATACGATCTCTGCTTTCACCTTCTTCAGCCAGTCCATGCCAACTATTACATCAAAACTCCCTAACTCTACGGGTATCAAATCAATCTTAAATATTTTGCTACCCAGTTTAATTTCTCGATTCCGGCATATATAATCTGCTGAAATTAATTTACCGTTTGCTAATTCGAGTAAAAATTTACTATCCAACGGCGTCAATGGACAACTTAATTTAGCACAAAAATCTCTACTCATATAGCTTCTATCCGCACCCGAATCAAATAAAACGTAAGCAGATTTATTGTCAATAAGAAACGTACCCGTAACAAGCTCCGGGTCTTCCTGTGCCTCTACCGCATTAATATTGAAAACTCTTCCACGGCCTTGTCCATTCGTGTTCTCCTGGTTCGGGAAATTTCTAATAATGTGGCCCGATTTTCCACATTTATAACAAACTACATTGGCATAACTTGCTCCGACACTACTTGCTCTGCCATTACTCGTTTCGACACCATTTGTTCCTTTCGTTCTGTTAACCCCTGGTCCGTAGACCTCACACTTCGCCGCGCTATGACCATTTCTTTTACACTTGTTACAAAATTTGGTGCAGAACCCCGAGTGATACTTTTCACACCTTTGGCATAGCTGCTTCTGATTGTTGTCGTTGTTGCGGTTGTTATTGTTGTTGGGATGATTGTTGTAGTTGCTGTTGTTGTTGTTGTTGTTGTTGTTGTTGTTGTTGTTGTTGTTGTTGTTGTTGTTGTTGTTAGGCCGTTTGTTGTAGTTGTGATTGATGCTGCGATTGTTGGGATAGTTGTTGCAATTATTGTTGTAATTTTTGTTGTTGTTGTTGTTGTATTGGTGATTCTTATCACTGTTTTCCTCCCACTTTCTTTTGACTTGCTTCACATTGGCCTCTTCAGCCGCATGTTCTTTAATTCTTTCCTCAATCTGGTTCATTAGTTTGTGAGCCATTCTACATGCCTGTTGTATGGAGGCGGGCTTGTGTGAACTTATATCTTCTTGGATTCTTTCCGGTAATCCTTTCACAAACGCGTCGATCTTCTCTTCCTCATCTTCGAACGCTCTCGGACACAATAGGCACAATTCTGTGAATCGTCTTTCGTACGTGGTAATATCAAATCCTTGGGTTCGTAACCCTCTAAGTTCTGTCTTGAGCTTATTGACCTCGGTTATGGGACGGTACTTCTCGTTCATCAAGTGCTTGAATGCTGACCACGGTAGTGCGTAAGCATCATCTTGTCCCACTTACTCTAGATAGGTATTCCACCATGTTAACGCAGTACCTGTGAAGGTATGCGTAGCGTACTTCACTTACTTATGGCAAACAACGATTCGACCTTCTCGGTCCACCGTTTCAATCCGATCGATCCTTCGGTTCCATCAAATTCCAAAGGTTTGCAGGCAGTGAATTCTTTGTAGGTGCATCCTACACGATTTCTTGCACCATTAGCTGCATTGCTAGATTCGGAGTTATTGTTGGTATGTAGCGCAGCCTGTACTGTGGCTATGTTTGAAGCAAGAAAGATAAGAAATTCCTCTTCGCTCATATTCAAGGTGTGTCGAGTAGTCGGTGCCATTTCCTTCAAAATAGTCAAATGAAACGAGTTAATCATATAGAATATCAAGAGTAGTCAATAGTATTTCGTACCGTAATATGAACTTATTTATAAAAGCTCTTTCTTCATATTAGCGTTTTATACTCTTTAATTCGGATAGTACCTACCCGTTAAGTTCATACTTAGTAGCTAACATACCATTTCAACTACTACAATTCTATATGAAAAACTAATCACAAAAAAAAAAATATATCATATTCAAACCATTATACAATAACTTGCAAACTTACAATACTGCTTTTTTTTACATATAGCATGAAATATAGCACATAAAACTTTGATACAAAGTAGTTACGAAGATAATTCTAGTTAATAAATAAGGCGTTCAGCAAAGGCAATAAAGACACGTAATTCATACATCCGGAAACAAGTCATGCATTCTGGTTTTACTAATACCACTTTCCATCCTTGGTTTTGTGGAACATAACCGTTGTGACCGATAGTAAGACAATGTGTTGTAACGTCGTCAAAAGGATGAAGGTTACGTAATGACCAACAGTCTCGTAATAACCTAAAAACCTCATTTCTTACCCCAATTACCGACTCCGTCACTTGTGGGAACGTTTTGTTTAATAGTTGTAGCCCGATGTTCTTGTTCTCACTTTGGTGAGAAGCGAACATTACTAACCCGTAAGCATAACATGCTTCTTTATGTTGCATGTTAGCCGCTTTTTCTAAATCACGAAGTCCTATATTCGGATATATTGAGTCAAAATAATTTCTTAACCCGTTGCGTAAAATAGCATTTGGGTTCCCCGCAATATATGCGTCAAAGTAAACACATCGTAACTTATAGATTTCCCAATGTGATATCCCCCATCTTTCGAACGAAAGCCTTTTATAAATCAAGGCATTCTTGGAACGTTCTTCGAATGTCTTACAAACTGATCTCGCCTTAAATAGTTGTGCCGAGGAATTTTGGCCGACTCTAGACAAGATTTCATCAATCATGTCTCCGGGTAGGTCTCTTAAAATATTGGGTTGTCTATCCATTTTGTGTTTTTATACTGTAAAATAGACAAGAGTTAGATTCATAAAAAAATACTTATTGATACAAGCAATTTTTACATATATCATAAAGCATAAGCACACTATATTACATATATTACACCACACGAATACAACTATCTTATTCCAACTCGCTTGTTTCTTCTTCTTCCGTTTTGGTTCGTTTTGCCAAGTTTCTAGGGATATATGATGTTCCCCTAATACGAGCCGTCGTTTTCCACATTGGTTTAGAAAAACCTGGTGGTTTAGAGGTTCCCGGGTTATTGTCACAACTTAAGAAATACGGGTGTTGACGATACATATAAAGTTCATCGTGCTTGGAATCAAATTTCTCTATTTTTATGCCCTTTCCCTTATTGTTCTCTTTTGTCTTATTAAATTGTGTTGGGGTAATTTCTATAACATCATCGGAATCCTTGTCGGGATCCGGTTCATCGGAGAATTGGTAATCCTCCCAATACTTTGCTTCCTTGGCGGAAACACCATTGACCATAATTAACTTTGGTCGGTTGGTTGAGGATTTTCTTCTACTTAACCATTTTATTATTTCCCCCACTGGTTCTATTTCTTCTTCCGGTTCCGATTCTTCTTCCGGTTCCGATTCTTCTTCCGGTTCCGACTCTTCTTCCGGTTCCTCTTCGGGAACTGGTGAATCAGTCCACGAATCATTCCAATTTACATTTGACTCTTCATTATTATTAGTTAAGTCAATGGGACTTGTTCTAGAGGTAGACATCTATCACATAATATCAAACACGTTAAGAAATTAATATATCACATAATATTCACATGTTAAAAATATATAGTTTCCAACAAAAATGTTACGCAATCATTTTTAAAGAAAATACGGTCGAAGTCCAGACTCACTAATGCATCCTAACAAACTCGATAAAACACACTAATGCAAATTTTCTGCTTCTCTAATACCAATGCTCGGATACCAACTGAAATGTCCCGCTCATATTGATTATAAACGTTCCATATTAATTGATTTCGTTGCGAGGTTTTGACCTCTATATGAGATGTTTTTCAAAGACTGCATTCATTTTTAAAACAACCATAACCTTTATTTTATCAATAAAGGTTTCAAAAGTATTACGTAGATTATCAAATAATGATAATCTAAAATATACTGTTTACACACGACCATTACATAATGGTTTATAATAGAAATATATTACATCGACATATGTTTCTTGAATGCAGTTTTTACATAATATCATACAAACATGGACTCCAAATCTTGCCTTTATTTTAGTATGCAACAGCGGAAGCTCTTAATATTCACCTGAGAATAAACATGCTTTAAACGTCAACAAAAATGTTGGTGAGTTATAGGTTTAACCTATATATATATATATATATATATATATATATATATATATATATATATATATATATATATATATATATATATATATATATATATATATATATATATATATATATATATATATATATATATATCAAATCGTAACAATAGACCACAAGATTTCATATTTCAATATACATCCCATACATAGAGATAAAAATCATTCATATGGTGAACATCTGGTAACCGACATTAACAAGATGCATATATAAGAATATCTCCATCATTCCGGGACACCCTTCGGATATGATATAAATTTAGAAGTACTAAAGCATCCGGTACATTGGATGGGGTTTGTTAGGCCCAATAGATCTATCTTTAGGATTCACGTCAATTAGGGTGTCTATTCCCTAATTCTTAGATTACCAGACTTAATAAAAAGGGGCATATTCGATTTCGATAATTCAACCATAGAATGTAGTTTCACGTACTTGTGTCTATTTTGTAAATCATTTATAAAACCTGCATGTATTCTCATCCCAAAAATTTTAGATTTTAAAAGTGGGACTATAACTCACTTTCACAGATTTTTACTTCGTCGGGAAGTAAGACTTGGCCACTGGTCGATTCACGAACCTATAAAAAATATGTACGTATATATCAAAGTATATTCAAAATATATTTACAACACTTTTAATACATTTTGATGTTTTAAGTTTATTAAGTCAGCTGTCCTCGTTAGTAACCTACAACTAGTTGTCCAATGTTAGATGTACAGAAAAAAATTGATATATATTATCTTGAATCAATCCACGACCCAGTGTATACACGTCTCAGGCTAGATCACAAATCAAAGTATATATATTTTTGGAATCAACCTTAACCCTGTATAATATAATATAAGTTAGCTAGGATATGATTAATATAGATTTGTTACCAATTTTCACGTTGCTACAACAAGAAAAATTATCCAATCTTGTTTTACCCATAACTTCTTCATTTTAAATCCGTTTTGAGTGAATCAAATTGCTATGGTTTCATATTGAACTCTATTTTATGAATCTAAACAGAAAAAGTATAGGTTTATAGTCGGAAATAGTTTTATAGTTGGAAATATAAGTTACAAGTCATTTTTGTAAAGGTAGTCATTTCAGTCGAAAGAACGACGTCTAGATGACCATTTTATAAAACATAGTTCCACTATGAGTTTAACCATGATTTTTGGATATAGTTTCATGTTCATAAGAAAAATCATTTTCCCAGAAGAACAACTTTTAAATCAAAGTTTATCATAGTTTTTAATTAAATAACCCAAAACAGCCCGCGGTGTTACTACGACCGCGTATGTCCGGTTTTACAGTGTTCTTCGTGTTTCCAGGTTTTAAATCATTAAGTTAGCATATCATATAGATATAGAACATGTGTTTAGTTGATTTTAAAAGTCAAGTTAGAAGGATTAACTTTTGTTTGCGAACAAGTTTAGAAATAACTAAACTATGTTCTAGTGATTACAAGTTTAAACCTTCGAATAAGATAGCTTTATATGTATGAATCGAATGATGTTATGAACATCATTACTACCTCAAGTTTTCTGGATAAAGCTACTAGAAATGAGAAAAATGGATCTAGCTTCAAAGGATCCTTGGATGGCTTGAAAGTTCTTGAAGCAGAATTATGACACGAAAACAAGTTCAAGTAAGATTTCCACTCGAAATAAGATTGTTATAGTTATAGAAATTGAATCAAAGTTTGAATATGAGTATTACCTAGTATTAAAAGATATCTTACTGTAAATAATAAAGATTTCTTGAGGTTGGATGATCACTCTACAACTTGAAGATAGAACTTGAGAGAGATTAATTAGATGAAGAAAATTGAAGAATGAAAGTGTTTGTAGGTGTTTTTAGTCGTTGGTATATGGATTAGATATAAAGGATGTGTAATTTTGTTTACATGTAAATAAGTCATGAATGATTACTCATATTTTTGTAATTTTATGAGATATTTCATGCTAGTTGCCAAATGATGGTTCCCACATGTGTTAGGTGACTCACATGGGCTGCTAAGAGCTAATCATTTAAGTGTATATACCAATAGTACATACATCTAAAAGCTGTGTATTGTACGAGTAAGAATACGGGTGCATACGAGTAGAATTGTTGATGAAACTGAACGAGGATGTAATTGTAAGCATTTTTGTTAAGTAGAAGTATTTTGATAAGTGTCTTGAAGTCTTTCAAAAGTGTATGAATACATATTAAAACACTACATCTATATACATTTTAACTGAGTCGTTAAGTCATCGTTAGTCGTTACATGTAAGTGTTGTTTTGAAACCTTTAGGTTAATGATCTTGTTAAATGTTGTTAATCCATTGTTTATTAAATCAAATGAGATGTTAATTTATTACATTATCATGATATCATGATGTATTAATATATCTTAATATGATATATATACATTAAATGTCGTTACAACGATAATCGTTACATATATGTCTCGTTTCAAAATCATTAAGTTAGTAGTCTTATTTTTACATATGTAGTTCATTGTTAATATACTTAATGATATGTTTACTTATCATAATATCATGTTAACTATATATATATATATATATATATCCATATATATGTCATTATATAGTTTTTACAAGTTTTAACGTTCGTGAATCGCCGGTCAACTTGGGTGGTCAATTGTCTATATGAAACCTATTTCAATTAATCAAGTCTTAACAAGTTTGATTGCTTAACATGTTGGAAACATTTAATCATGTAAATATCAATTTCATTTAATATATAAAAACATGGAAAAGTTCGGGTCACTACACATTCTTCTATCATGTTGTGAAAAATTGCCATCATGCACCTTTGAAAGGTTGCAGGGGCGTTACAAATTTCAAATGGCATGCGTTTTGTAAGCAAAAGTACCATAAGGGCATGTGAACGTGGTTTTCTCTTGATCCTCGGGTGCGATTGGAATTTGAAAGTATCCGGAAAAACCATCAAGAAAACAATAGTAACTGTTTCCAGCTAACCTTTCCAACATTTGATCAATGAAAGGTAAGGGAAAGTGATATTTTCTGGTAGCGTCATTTAATTTTCTAAAATCAATACAGACACGCCATCCTGTTACAGTCCTAGTAGGAATAAGCTCATTTTTTTCATTTGTGATGACAGTCATGCCACCCTTCTTAGGTACGCATTGAACTGGGCTTACCCATGGACTATCAGAAATTAGATAAATTAAATCTGCATCTAGCAGTTTAATAATTTCTTTCTTAATAATATTTTGCATATTAGGATTTAGTCTTCGTTAGCGTTGCACATATGTTTTATGACCTTCTTCCATAAGGATTTTGTGTGTGCAATACGAAGGACTTATGCCTTTAATGTCATGAATCTTCCATGCAATAGATGGTTTATGAGCTTTTAGCACAGAAATGAGTTGAGATTTTTCATTTTCCGTAAGAGAAGACAATATTATTACAGGTAATTTGGATTCACCATGTAAATAAGCGTATTCCAAATGATTTGGAAGTGGCTTTAACTCTAATGTCGGTGGTTCTTCTATCGATGATTTGTATCGATATCTGTCTTCCTCTTTTAGCATTTGAAGTTCTTTTATTGTTGGTTCGTATTCATTAACCATAAGTGCAGCTAATATTTCAGCTTCATCAATTGGTTCAGTTCCTTCTCCCACGGAACATTCTCCTGTTCCTTGTAATTCTGGAAATTCTTCTAACAATTTTGCATGTGAATCTATAGTTTGAATATAATAACATGTATCATCTGCAGATTGTGGTTGTTGCATGGCTCTATCAACAAAAAAGGTAACACTCTCGTCCTCTATACTTATGGTCAGTTTCTTACCAAACACGTCTATTATTGCTTTAGCCGTGTTTAAGAATGGTCTTCCTAATATAAGAGGAACTCGAGAATCTTCTTCCATGTCCAGAATAACAAAATCTACTGGAAATACTAAAGTACCAACTTTAACTAGCATGTTTTCCATTATCCCTCTAGGATATTTTACTAATCGATCTGCTAGTTGTATGCTTATTCGTGTTGGTTTCAATTCTCCAAGGTCTAGTTTAGCGTATAGTGAATACGGCATTAAATTTATACAAGCACCTAAGTCTGCCAATGCTTCTATTGAACTAAGACTACAAAGAAAACATGGAATTGTGAAACTTCCTGGATCTGATAATTTTTCTGGTATATTATTCAACAGCACTGCAGAACAATTAGCATTCATTGTAACAGCCGAGAGTTCTTTCCTTTTCTTTTTATTTGTGATTAGATCTCTCAGAAATTTAGCATACCTAGGCATTCCTGAAATCACATCAATGAAAGGAAGATTTACATTTATTTGTCTAAACATATCCAAGAATTTGGATTGCTCGGCTTCAAGTCTTTCTTTTCTCATTTTACTCGGGTAAGGAAGCGGTGGTTGGTATGGTTTAACATAAGTTTTAGCCTTAACTGTGTTATCTTCATTAATCTTTTCAACTACTAGTTCTAATTCCTTCTCTTGTTCAGGTTGTGGTGCCTGTGGAGTAGGAATAGAGTCATCAGAAATTACAGGTATTTCAGGTGGTTTAAGTGTAATACCACTTCTTTTGGTAATGGCTTTAGCTGTTTCATTCCGAGAATTAGCATTTGTATCGCTAGGTAGACTTCCCGATTTTCTTTCACCTATCAACCTTGCTAGGTTGCTTACTTATTCTTCCAGATTTTGAATAGAAGCTTGTTGATTTCTAAATGCTTGAACATTTTTTTCATTAGTTTGTTTCTGAGATGTGAAAAATTGAGTTTGAGATTCAACTAGCTTCGACATCATATCTTCTAAATTTGTCTTTTTTTCATCGGTTTGTGGTGGTTTAATTTTAAAAATAGGTCTTTGCTGATTGTAAGTATTGTTAGATACTTGTTGATTGCTAGGACCTTGTTGGTTGTTGTATGGAACATTTCGATTATAATTCTGGTTTTGATTGTAGATTGGTCTTGGCGGTTGATAATTATTCTGATAATTATTTCCATGCCTTTGGTTCATGTATGAAACATTCTCTCTTTGTTCCATTGTTTATTCAATACTGAGAGAATCTTTTGTCAAATGTCGTCCTCCACACTGCTCACAACTAATTCGTATTGCGTGAATATCTTTAGTCATCTTTTCCATTCGTCTCTCGAAAGCATCTATCTTTGCGAAAATGGAATCAAAGTGATGGCTAGAATCGGTTCTAGCCGCTTTAGATGATCTAATGATATCTTTTTCTTGATGCCACTCATGTGAGTGGGAAGCAGTGTTATCAATAATTTTTTAAGCTTTAGTTGCGGTTTTCTTCATAATGGAACCTCCAGCTGCTATGTCGATGTCTTTGCGTGTAGTAATGTCGCATTCTTGGTAGAATATTTGTACTATTTGATAAGTGTCTAAACTATGCTGCGGACATCCTCTTAACAACTTTCCAAATCTTGTCTACGCCTCATATAGAGTTTCAGTTGGCTTTTGTGTGAACGTAACTACTTCTCCTTGAAGTCTCACGGCTTTAGATGCCAGAAAGAATTGTTTAAGAAATTTTTCAACTAAAACATCCCATGTATCAATCGCTCCTTCAGGTAACGATTCTAACCAATCTTTGGCTTCTCCCTTTAAAGTTCAGGGAAATAACATGAGATATATCTGTTCATCCTCAACTTCTCTTATTTTGAATAAAGTATTGATCCTATTAAAGGTACGAAGATGTTCATTTGGATCTTCCTTCGGCGCAACACTAAATTGGCATTGATTAGTTACCATGTGTAGGATTTGTCCTTTGATTTCATAATCTGGAGCATTAACGTCTGGTGAGAAATTGCATGACCTTGGCCAGTGCGTTTAGCTCTCATTCGGTTTTCCATACTTAGAGGTTCCAGATTTTCCATGATTGAATTTGTTGAATCTGAATCACTAGAGGATTCTGATTTAATGGTTTCTTCCTCGATAATCTCTGGATGAGTGATTTGTGGTTCAGGAGGAATGATTAGTGGTTCAGGATCTCTGAATTGTCCCTGAATATCCTCCGGATTCTCAATTGTGAGGTCGGGTTAAAAAAATGGATTATCGGAAATTTGAATTGGAGCACTTGGTCTACTAGATGACGATTCTAAAGAAAAATCAACGGCGACAATGTTGGCTAGATGTCTTGATCGAGTTACAGGTGGTGAACGTATAGAAGGTGGTGAACGTTTTGCTCGGTGCATTCACTGAATATCCTATTAGTTATAAAGATAAAAATTATATAAGTTATCAAATTAATAGACTTTTCTGATTTTGTCCACGTTTTGAATAGCCAATAGATGCAGCAGGTAGCCAGGACCCTTTAAATCGGAAGCCCACAACTCGCCACTAACAAATCCAACTATTACTACGAACCAGAAAATTTTGGATGTCTATCAATTTAACCGCTTAAAATAATTTTTCGTCGAAATTTTGAAATAAAAATTTATGTCCTAAAAACTAGAGCGTCGAGAAATAAGAAAGAAAAAGAGTGAGTCGGAAAACGTCGAAAAATAAAAGGTCGAAAAATAATAATAAGAAAGTAAAGCATTGAAACTTAAAATTCTAAAAAAACTTAAGACTAAAAGTTGCGTCTAAAGGTATTAAAGCTTAAAATGAATTCTAAATCCAAAACGGCAATAACTTAATTAGTACTAAAATCTTAAAACGGAGTCGCAAAATTCTAAAGCACCTAAATCTTAGTCTAAAGAAAAAGCACTTAAGGGATTTTACGGCAAAGCCTAAGAATCTAGAAATAAAAATAACTACGGCAAAAACTAACTTAAAACTAATTACGAATGATAAAAATACAAATTACAATTAAACGATTAAAAAGATACAAAATTTAAAAATAAAACTAAAGTTATAAAAAATACAATTTTTATAAAAATAGTATTTTTATATTATTATTTAATAAAAGTATTAATTTTATATATTAATCAAACTTATTTAAAACTTAAATATACAAATTTAATTAAAACTAAAATTAATTATTAAACAACTAAACCCTAATTATTATTAATTAATTATAATTAAAATTATATAAACCCTAACTTTGTAATTAATGCGTACCGGGTCAGGCGTGTCAGAATTCTCCGCGAGTGCGGATTTCTGCAGCCCAATAAAATTCATCCGAATTTAAAAATATTTTAATCTGAATTTCAAAAAAAAAAAACACCAAATCACAACTCGCTAATCATTTATATCATCATTTCACATTGAGATTACATAAATCATACAAATCACATAATCAGAATCAAAGTGTTTATCTGCTACATTACTCGTTTCTTATTTCTTATGAAGCTCAAAATTCAACTTCCTCAATTGATGATTGTTACAAAAAATTGAGTAGTGATTCATGATCTACAAGTTAATCCTAACTTTTGTGCATCATTAGAATCCTCAAACAACAACAGAATCAAGGATTTTTCAATCGAGTTCTTCGTTCTTATTCATCACTTCTCGTTTTGGCCTCCGGACCGATTCGGAATGATATAGAGAAATATATGTTTAGAATCACGTCTTGAATCTATCTTCAAAGTTTGAGGTTCTGAATCAAAGAATTGAATCTGAATTTCAAAGTCAAAGGTTTTGGATAAAAGTCAACTGTTTGTGATTTTGATCTAATTCATGAATTATGTGGTGATTCAGGATTGTTTGTTGATTGTCGAGCAATGGATACATGATTTGTAGAAACTTTCATGAAGAATTGGAGATCTAACACTTTCTAAAATACAATTTTGCTATTCATATTCATATATCAACATCGCACTTGTTCATCCTTTGATTATGGAGATCTGTTGTTGTTTTGGATATGGATTCATCACAATATCAGTTAATCGATGCTCAAGGAATATATCTCAATCAATTTTCAGAATCATCTCCTTCAATTCATGATTTCGATTTGTTACGGGAATTATTTTAAAGTGACGATTACAGGTGTAGATAAATGGGATTCGGATGTTGAAGCTGCAATCAAATTTGCACACCAACGATTTTAGATTCGCACAAGTAATTGAATTCATATTTGCCTAATTTGTGTCAGGATAATGTCTTGGTAAACTCATATTCACACTAAAGAAGATTGAGATGCATCTATCACATGCTGATTCAGATCGCAATATTTGTTATTGGGCCATAAATTCAAAATGGGCCAACCGAATCTGGCTTGGCTTCCTACTTTGGTTTATACGAATTCAATGTTACTTCATGGGACTAACCGAATCTCATTAAAGCTAATTTTCTACTTCCACTCTTATTCGGCTGATCAGAATATGTCAACCCAATTGAGAGATTCTGATGAATTTTACAGGATTAGTCCCTATCAGAATCCCATTCTTTGTGAGACCAGTCCCTTGTCCGAATCTGACAACAATTTGACACTTTTGGTCCTTATCAGAATATCAGAATTTATAGGGATGGCTCCTATCCGAATCTGGACCTCCAAAGTACACTTTTCCAATACTTTTGAGGCTCAGATTCTCAGGCCTTTTCTCATACACAATCTTTAAGATAAATTGGGGAATTGACGATTACATCAACCAATTGAAAC
This sequence comes from Rutidosis leptorrhynchoides, assembly GCF_046630445.1. Taxonomy (NCBI): domain Eukaryota; kingdom Viridiplantae; phylum Streptophyta; class Magnoliopsida; order Asterales; family Asteraceae; genus Rutidosis; species Rutidosis leptorrhynchoides. The sequence goes on from NC_092340.1 coordinate 171,397,421, forward strand.
AATGACATTTTTTATTCATGCAATCATCATTGTGGGGGAGATATGTATAGGGTTGATGTGTGTATGACTTCTATACACTTAGTATGGGACTTGGGCTTAACATTATGACTTCCATACACTCGGTATGGACTCGGGCTTAACATTGTGACTTCAACACACGTACGGTGTTGGACTTGAACTTCAAAGAAAGAATTGTTTGTTTTGGGGGGGGGGGGGGGCTTGAGATTTGAATAAGATCCTACATCATATGGAGAGTTTTCTCGTGGCCTATATCAAAAACTACTCTTTGGAATGACGATTGGTTCAAGAGACTTCTCGGTAATGAAACCGACGGTACGAATACCACACATGATTATTGGGACTACCTGCGGGAGCCAATGATCGAACCTTTGAGGTGAGCCCATGTACTTTGAGGGGGAGTTTCTAAAGTATCGAAACGACTTCTCAATACAAGTACATTCTAAACATACAAAGTCAAAGCATTACTTGTTTGACGAGTGAGCAAAGAAAAACGAAAAGCGACTTCCACATCCTTGAGGGAAAATTTGAGATTGTTAGGAACTTGAAGGGAACCAATGATTCAATTTAGCAACCTTATATCAGTGACGCGATATAATGAACTACGGTGTGCCCCATATACTTTGTTAGGGGAGTTTCTCAAATTTTTCAAGCTTACTAATCCAGGCAAGTGTTGGAGGGGAGTTATATTCTTCAATAACTTGAAGTGATGCTATGATGAATGTCAAGTGTATGCGTATTTCTGCTGTGCATTCTTAAAGACCATTGAAGGTAGAAGAACTCCAAGTTTAAAAGATCTACTTTAACGGCCATGCAATATTCGTGACGGAAGCTAGTTAGAAATAGCATGTTTCTTTCATGTAATTTTGTATGTATTTCATATGGAGTATTCGTTTGGAAGTATGATTACCTCATGAGGGGAGATTGTTAGAACCCTATAAATGAGTCGATCATACTCCCAAGAGGTCCTTCAGATGAGGGCTATATAAAAGACCTAGGAGCTCCATAGTTAGTTAGCAATAGTCAATGTACTTTATAGAGATCAAGGAAGCCGTGGAATGAAATTCTCATTTTCTCTCTAGTTTCCTTGATTCATTTGTGGCTATTCGTTCCATTCATCGTATTCATGTTTGTAGTGCCCCGACCAAATCCATATGGACGAGAACATTACATATGATTACATCGCGAGGTATTTGACCTCTATATGATACATTTTACAAACATTGCATTCGTTTTTAAAAGACAACCTTTCATTTCATCGAAAATTGACAGGTATGCATACCATTTCATAATATCCAAACTATAAATGACTTAATCTGTCATTTACTTAATAATAATCTCTAATGAACTTCAATGACTCGAATGCAACGTCTTTTGAAATATGTCATGAATGACTCCAAGTAATATCCTTAAAATGAGCTAATGCACAGCGGAAGATTTCTTTCAAACCTGAGAATAAACATGCTTTAAAGTGTCAACCAAAAGGTTGGTGAGTTCATTAGTTTAACATAATCATTCATTTCCATCATTTTAATAGACCACAAGAATTTCATTTCCAGTTCTCATAAATATACGTCCCATGCATAGAGACAAAAAAAATCATTCATATGGATTGAACACCTGGTAACCGACATTAACAAGATGCATATAAGAATATCCCCTATCATTCCGGGAAATCCATCAGACATGATAAAACAAAATCGAAGTACTAAAGCATCCGGTACTTTGGATGGGGTTTGTTAGACCCAATAGATCTATCTTTAGAATTCGCGTCAATTAGGGTGTCTGTTCCCTAATTCTTAGATTACCAGACTTAATAAAAAGGGTGATATTTGATTCGATAATCCAACCATAGAATGTAGTTTCGATTACTTGTGTCTATTTCGTAAAACATTTATAAAAGCAGCGCATGTATCCTCAGTCCCAAAAATATATATTGCAAAAGCATTTAAAAAGGGAGTAATGAAACTCACGCATGTAAATATTGTAAAACAGTTAATAAAGCATTTGCATGTATTCTCAGCCCAAAAACGTAAAGAGTAAAAAGGGAGCAAATGAAACTCACCGTATTATATTTTGTAGTAAATATACATATAACGACATTGAACGACTAACAATGCAAGGTTGGCCTCGGATTCACGAACCTATATCATTTGTATATTCATTAATACATATAATCGTAATCAATTAAATATATATGTAATTTATATATTTAATAATTTATAAGTTTTATCATTTATGTATTTACATTTTATATACATAATTGTTAATAGAGTTAAGTTAAATATATATATATATATATATATATATATATATATATATATATATATATATATATATATATATATATATTTTATAGGGATTTCTTATTCGTAGTTAATAATTATGGTAATACTAATATTAGTAATAATATTGATACTTTATAATAAAGATAAAAGTGATAATAATAATGTTAATAATGATATTAGTAATGATAATAATATTAAATTGTATTGAAGTAACTATATTAATATTATAATAATTCCTTTAAAACATACATTAGTTAAGATTTTAATAATTTTCATCATAATACTTATATCTAAAATTTCTATATTATTAATATTAACAATATTATTAAACTTGTATTTTCATAGTTATAATAGTCATAATTTTCGTGTTTAATTTATAAACTAATGACTATAGTTAATAATACTAATAATAATGATTATCATAACTTCAATATTAATAATAATAATGATTCTAATAATAATCGAATTAATGATAATACTAATGATAATAATTATAACAATAATAATAATAATAAAACTAATAATAATAATAAATGAAATAAAAGAAAAATAGGACTACCTTTAATAGAATGGCCTAAAAAAATAGTGCAGCTCCAGGGACTCGAACCCCTGACCTCTCACTAACTTAACATAACCCCAACCATTACTCCATCGTTACTTTTTCTGATTATACTACAAAACTAATTTATTTAACCCGAGAATTCCTGTTTCCCTTTTTTTTTATCGTGTATCGTCATAATCAAGTATCTTAATCTTCCTCTAATAACATAACTTCATCATCATCGATAACATCATCATGAATCATTATAATAATTATCATTATTGTAATCTTTTAACCCGTATCATCATCTTCGCGTTGTTTAATCTCATCATCACGCATCATCTTCATAATTTAAAAGTCACGGTCCCAAAATAAAATTTAGAACACAAAGTGGCCTACCACGAAAAAGCAAAGTCCAAAAGCAACAAAAAATTCGGTCACTTTTATTGTTTTCAATTCTTATGGTTCTAAATAGGGAATGGTGGGTTTCCTTTGTTGCTGTAAATGACGAGATGAGTCCCACCATAATAGATAAAAAAAATACACATCCCACTTGGCTAGAATTATATGCTTGTTGGCCAAAGAGAAAAAAATATACAATAACAAAAGGAATTCAATCACCTTTTATCATCATTAGCCTTCATTGGTCGACATATAAATAGAAATTAGGAACACAAGTTGCAACAACAGAATTTACGAAATAGAAACAGAAAGAAACAGGTGGTTCTTGATCGAGTTAAGGAGAGAGAGAGAGAGAGATCAAAGTAGAGAGAGGAAGAGATCAAATGGTGGTGATGATTGTCTTGTGATGTCTCCGTGGTTTAAACAGAAATGTCTGCAGTAGATATGGCGAATATAGTGGTTCATGATGGTTGAAGTGATGGATCACGTTGATGGGTTTATTATGGGTGTCGACTAACCAAAGAAAGAAAGGATGCATTTGATGATTGAGGTGGAAATTGGTTCTCGGTTAATCAACAGAAAAAGAAACAGTTTAAATGGGATGTTTGGTTTTTGTGAACGGGAAACGAAACATGGTAGCAGCAAGGATAAAGTGATCGAATTAGTGGGTGTACAAGACTGTTAATGGATTGTTATGGTGGAGATGGTTTAGCCGTTTAAGAATAATCAAGGAAGTGAGTGGGTGCTTACGATGGTGTTTGTTGATTCAAAGAACCGAAGTTGTAGCAGTTGAAAGGTGATGGTTTAAGATGATGAAGGTGGTGAGGGTATCGATCAAACAAGTGGTTGTATCGTTTTGGTTTGAAATCTGACAGTGCAAGTTGTAATATACCATTTTAACAACTATTTTTGGATTGATTTAGCTAGTGTGATAGACAGATTTAAATCACCCCGTACAGAAATAATAATAAAGAAAATAAAAGTTGAAAGTGAGATTAAACTGCTTTTGTATCTGCTATCAATCGAATCTTATACTGTAACAAGTTTTGATTAAGATTGGAATGTTGTGATCATTGATCGACATTAGAACACAAATCAAGGAAATAAATAAAAAGAAATAAATAAAAAGAAATAAAAAGTAAAAGTTTGATGACTAAAGGCTTTTGTTTTGTACATGATTCGGTTTGGCATGAATTAGATTCAGAGACAAGTAAAATCTAATATGATTGTAATATATAACCAATTGGTACGTTCCTTTAGCTTTTTACTTTATTTTAATTAATAATTAATAATTAATAATTATAAATATATTAATAATAATAATAATAATAATAATGATAATAATTATATTATTAATAATAATAAATAATAGTGATAATCTTAACAACAATGATAGTAATAATTATTAATAACAATATTATAAATGATATTATTAATGATGATAATAATAAATTGTATAAATTTTATATCAATATTTATAATTTTAAATATTGATTTTTAATGATTAAGATAATATTAATAATAATACTAATCATAATAATAACTAAATTCCTAATTTTCCTACTAATTATGATAATTATATTATTAGTGATATAGCAAATTAAATGTATAAATTTTCATATATCTATAAATTATATATTGAAACTAATAATATAGCTAATACAAATATTAATATGAATATTAACAATAAAAAAAAAGATGCCATTAATGATAATACCCTTAATATATCACTTATATTCAAACTTGTATTTTTTTATACAATATCATTTATTATTTACGTATTATATGATGTGATCACTTTTACTAAGTACTTAATATTCGTATATATATTTTATAACATCATATATATATATATTTGTATATATATCAATATATAATGATAGTAATTTAATTATTCTAATTGTTATTTTACATTCTAAATTCTAATGATTCATTTCTATTTCATTATTTTCAATACCTATATTTATATCTATTTTTATATATATACATTTATATTTATTTGCAACACTTGTTCGTGAATCGTCGGGAATTGGTCAAAGGTTAATTGCATTCATGTAAACAGTTCCAGCATTTTTAGACTTAACATTTTAGACTTTGCTCATCGTGTCGAAATCATATAAAGATTAAAGTTTAAATTTGATCGGAAATTTCCGGGTCATCACAGTACCTACCCGTTAAAAGAAATTTCGTCCCGAAATTTGAGTAAGGTCGTCATGGCTAACAATAAAAATGTTTTCATGACGAATATGAGTTGATGAATAGAGTTTTATCATTATTGATTAATATGGATAAAACGATTCGATCATGTGAGGTGTACGAGTGAAGCTATCACAAAAGAGTGAAATGAGTAAATGTAGGTTCGTCATATATTTTGACGTAGATCGGGTTGATTTCCAAGTTCAAGAGATTTGGAGAAAATCTTCGTAATAAGATTTGATTCTTCGGTAATCAAGGGAATTAGGATCCGCTTTAAATGCGATTATCTGTCTCGATTGCTCTGTCGGATATCTCACTGTAAATCCACCCCCTTCGTTTCCTTATTTTCCACAACTCACACCTTCTATTCTTTCTTCTCAATTCATACTTTAAAGCATTCATCAATATGCTTTATCCAGTTCTGATTCTTGATGTACTCCTAACTTTCATATCTGTCATTCTTCTTTTTCATCTACCACCAGAGGAAGTTATTTTCTTTTACCATTACCTGGGGGTTATAGTGTTTTTCATTCTCCCGTGTCTTTATATTGCTATACGCATTTATATACACGATTTGTAATTTCGGTGTTGTCATTGGGCTTTATATTTTCCCTTATACCTTGGAGCTCTTTGCCTTTTTATTCTCTTCTCGTCTCTAAGTATAACAAGTAATGGTCCAGAATTCGTAGTTATGAATTTCGGAAGGAACATAGTTAATGTTCTAAGAAGGAAATCGTAATGGCACGATCTTGATTTGTGAAATTACCAGAATATCCGAAAAAGACCGAATTATCAAAAAAAATATTTTCTTGATATGTTTAGAGATTGGTTACAATGTAAGAGTCGTGTAAATGGCACATGATGATGGTACTGAGAATCATCACGTTCCATTAGAAACTCAGCATGAATTACTGTAATATAATCACGTTGATCAAGTGTCATTATATTATACTAACTCATGCATCAGTTTCCAACACTGCTTCAAAACATTCATATTTTAAATTCGAATTTCTCAGAATTTAGAAACTAGAATAGTTTCCTTTCTGATATAACATTGATATCGCGAGGAGATAATTGATTGCAGATAAGAATAACTATGAAAACATCTTCAGAAATATCGAGAATATTTATAATGAAAGATACAATGATATCCTTGAATATCTAAGATCAGAGGATGATGGAGACTATTGTCCGCAAGGGTTTAAAGTAAGGAGCAAGATATTCGCTAAAGACTTCAGCAGGTATTGAATCATTTGGATTCTTTGAAGTCGAACTTATTCTTTGTGATTTGTCCACGGCTTCCTTTATAGTTTTGCATAATCCGTTTTTCGATACTAAATTTTCTATTGAGTGTTTCCAATACTCCATTCTTTATCATCAAACTTTTGACCGTTTAGACCATCTACCATTTTTCTGTTTCCTCTGCATTTAATGCTACGATATCTGAATCATCGGTTATCAATCTGAAGTGGTTTCAGAAGGATTGTGTTTTTAGATGATTAAATGATGATGGTAATATGGTAGAATATGAAAGGTTTCCCAGTGCAATAAAAGAGCACGCATATATGTCAAGGTTATAATAAGGTTGTTTCGAACGAAAAATCGAAGTTGACTTGCTTGAGCTGTGACAAAATTGGCTAATTTGGAAAGGGATTACAAGGTGGTTTTTGCTAATAAATGATAAGGAATTTAACGCGGTTACGTGTTAAGCTATGACATTGAGTTCGAGAGTTTTTCAGGTATAAGACTTCGGGTAATGTATGGTTGGATCATCATCTCGCGTGTCTTCAGGAATTTTGAGGGGTTTGAACACAGATTGTAATTGTTAATATACATATGAGGTTTAAGATGAAGTCAGGTGGCAACTTGAAGATTTGTTTAGTTTCATATGTTATAATCAATATTTTAATTCATTTTAATTGTTCACAGTTGCTAGTTCTCAGTTGATTAGTCCATAGTTAGCTAGGAACAGTTAGCTAGGATTTTGTTAGCGTGAATTCTTAACAAAATTTCTCATAGTTAATTTGTTTGTTTCTAACAAATTTTATTCCGTCAAATGTTTTCTTCATTATGCCACTTGTTGGATTCTGATCGGTCAAAATCCGAATATGGAATTGAATTTGAATGAAAATAGTTGTTCTTCGGTGAACAGCTACGTATATGTGCGGATTTGAGTAATATTGTTAATGACTACTGAATCTGAATTGAAGAATGTACAGTGTGACATATTAATGTGAAATCTAAATATTCCTCGGGTATTACCTACCCGTTAAAATATTTTCATCATTAACAGTTTGTACGAAAGAATTTTTAATCATAATCTTTATGAAAATATATATACATATATATTTTCTTTAGATGTAATTATGGATTTAATGAGTCAATATAATATTAGACTCATTTGATTTTCGGTTTGAGCTAGAATAAGTAATCTCTAAAACTATTAGGATCCACATATTCTTCGCAGAATATTAATGAAGTTATGGTCCAATACTTCATCGTTATTTATTAGGATCCACATATTCTTCACAGAATATTAATGAAGTTATGGTTCAATACTTCATTGATAATTGATGTTGGTACTCCTTGGTATCCATGGTGCGTATGATGTTGATGTTCGTGGAACAGATTGTGATGTTGAGGTGTGTGATGCGGATGTTGTTGTTGGTGATGGTGGTACTGATGATGTTGTTGAAGCTGGCAAGTTTTGCACCATATTCTCCACATTGATCACTCGAGCGCGAAGTTCGTTGACTTCTTATATTATTTCGGGATGATTGTCGGTAGGAACGGGCGAGTGAATAAGGTTTTGAATTTGAGATAGTATAAAATCATAGCGAGATATTCGAAAAATGAGGGTGAAAATGGTGTTTCGAACAGGTTCGCCGGTAAGTGCTTCAGGTTCATTGCCAAGAGAGCAATTTGGTTGATAGAAGGGATCATCTTCTTCTCATTTCCATTGATTAAGTCGACTACAAACTCATCAGATGAATTGGGGATGGCTGATTGATTGATTCATTCATTCATTCTGGTGACGCTGCTTTCGGAGCTTGAGTGAGACTCCATGTTAGAATCCGAGGGACTTGAACTAGTGGTGAGTTCCATTGCGTATGATTGAATAAAGGGTTTTCGATATGAAATGAATTTCAGATGTCGGATGATATTCTAATTATATAGAATACCTAAACATAGTACAGAAGATCCCGTAGATTACGAAGGAATTTACGGAATATGTCAGGCAGCGTTTACAGTAACAGATACGCAGAGATATGAATTAGCAGATACGCTAAGATATGAATTTTGTCTATACACTATTCATGCAATCAATGCAGTAAGATGTGTCTAGACTAAGAATGACAAGCAGGTAATTTTTGACAAGAAATGATAAGCAAAACTTTTAACATGCAGACCAGGTTCAAGTCCAGACTCATTAATATAACCTAACACTACTAGGTCGAAGTCCAGACTTCACTAATGCATCCTAACTACTACCTGTTAGACACACTAATGTTGACCTGGTTCGCTAAGACCACCGCTCTGATACCACCTGTAGTGCCCCGACCAAATCCATATGGACGAGAACATTACATATGATTACATCGCGAGGTATTTGACCTCTATATGATACATTTTACAAACATTGCATTCGTTTTTAAAAGACAACCTTTCATTTCATCGAAAATTGATAGGTATGCATACCATTTCATAATATCCAAACTATAAATGACTTAATCTGTCATTTACTTAATAATAATCTCTAATGAACTTCAATGACTCGAATGCAACGTCTTTTGAAATATGTCATGAATGACTCCAAGTAATATCCTTAAAATGAGCTAATGCACAGCGGAAGATTTCTTTCAAACCTGAAAATAAACATGCTTTAAAGTGTCAACCAAAAGGTTGGTGAGTTCATTAGTTTAACATAATCATTCATTTCCATCATTTTAATAGACCACAAGAATTTCATTTCCAGTTCTCATAAATATACGTCCCATGCATAGAGACAAAAAAATCATTCATATGGATTGAACACCTGGTAACCGACATTAACAAGATGCATATAAGAATATCCCCTATCATTCCGGGAAATCCATCGGACATGATAAAACAAAATCGAAGTACTAAAGCATCCGGTACTTTGGATGGGGTTTGTTAGACCCAATAGATCTATCTTTAGAATTCGCGTCAATTAGGGTGTCTGTTCCCTAATTCTTAGATTACCAGACTTAATAAAAAGGGTGATATTCGATTCGATAATCCAACCATAGAATGTAGTTTCGATTACTTGTGTCTATTTCGTAAAACATTTATAAAAGCAGCGCATGTATCCTCAGTCCCAAAAATATATATTGCAAAAGCATTTAAAAAGGGAGTAATGAAACTCACGCATGTAAATATTGTAAAACAGTTAATAAAGCATTTGCATGTATTCTCAGCCCAAAAACGTAAAGAGTAAAAAGGGAGCAAATGAAACTCACCGTATTGTATTTTGTAGTAAAAATACATATAACGACATTGAACGACTAACAATGCAAGGTTGGCCTCGGATTCACGAACCTATATCATTTGTATATTCATTAATACATATAATCGTAATCAATTAAATATATATGTAATTTATATATTTAATAATTTATAAGTTTTATCATTTATGTATTTACATTTTATATACATAATTGTTAATAGAGTTAAGTTATATATATATATATATATATATATATATATATATATATATATATTTTTATAGGGATTTCTTGTTCGTAGTTAATAATTATGGTAATACTAATATTAGTAATAATATTGATACTTTATAATAAAGATAAAAGTGATAATAATAATGTTATTAATGATATTAGTAATGATAATAATATTAAATTGTATTAAAGTAACTATATTAATATTATAATAATTCCTTTAAAACATACATTAGTTAAGATTTTAATAATTTTCATCATAATACTTATATCTAAAATTTCTATATTATTAATATTAACAATATTATTAAACTTGTATTTTCATAGTTATAATAGTCATAATTTTCGTGTTTAATTTATAAACTAATGACTATAGTTAATAATACTAATAATAATGATTATCATAACTTCAATATTAATAATAATAATGATTCTAATAATAATCGAATTAATGATAATACTAATGATAATAATTATAACAATAATAATAATAATAAAACTAATAATAATAATAAATGAAATAAAAGAAAAATAGGACTACCTTTAATAGAATGGCCTAAAAAAAAATAGTGCAGCTCCAGGGACTCGAACCCCCGACCTCTCACTAACTTAACATAACCCCAACCATTACTCCATTGTTACTTTTTCTGATTATACTACAAAACTAATTTATTTAACCCGAGAATTCCTGTTTCCCTTTTTTTTTTTTAGCGTGTATCATCATAATCAAGTATCTTAATCTTCCTCTAATAACATAACTTCATCATCATCGATAACATCATCATGAATCATTATAATAATTATCATTATTGTAATCTTTTAACCCGTATCATCATCTTCGCGTTGTTTAATCTCATCATCACGCATCATCTTCATAATTTAAAAGTCACGGTCCCAAAATAAAATTTAGAACACAAAGTGGCCTACCACGAAAAAGCAAAGTCCAAAAGCAACAAAAAATTCGGTCACTTTTATTGTTTTCAATTCTTATGGTTCTAAATAGGGAATGGTGGGTTTCCTTTGTTGCTGTAAATGACGAGATGAGTCCCACCATAATAGATAAAAAAAATACACATCCCACTTGGCTAGAATGATATGCTTGTTGGACAAAGAGAAAAAAAATATACAATAACAAAAGGAATTCAATCACCTTTTATCATCATTAGCCTTCATTGGTCGACATATAAATAGAAATTAGGAACACAAGTTGCAACAACAGAATTTACGAAATAGAAACAGAAAGAAACAGGTGGTTCTTGATCGAGTTAAGGAGAGAGAGAGATCAAAGTAGAGAGAGGAAGAGATCAAATGGTGGTGATGATTGTCTTGTGATGTCTCCGTGGTTTAAACAGAAACGTCTGCAGTAGATATGGCGGATATAGTGGTTCATGATGGTTGAAGTGATGGATCACGTTGATGGGTTTATTATGGGTGTCGACTAACCAAAGAAAGAAAGGATGCATTTGATGATTGAGGTGGAAATTGGTTCTCGGTTAATCAACAGAAAAAGAAACAGTTTAAATGGGATGTTTGGTTTTTGTGAACGGGAAACGAAACATGGTAGCAGCAAGGATAAAGTGATCGAATTAGTGAGTGTACAAGACTGTTAATGGATTGTTATGGTGGAGATGGTTTAGCCGTTTAAGAATAATCAAGGAAGTGAGTGGGTGCTTACGATGGTGTTTGTTGATTCAAAGAACCGAAGTTGTAGCAGTTGAAAGGTGATGGTTTAAGATGATGAAGGTGGTGAGGGTATCGATCAAACAAGTGGTTGTATCGTTTTGGTTTGAAATCTGACAGTGCAAGTTGTAATATACCATTTTAACAACTATTTTTGGATTGATTTAGCTAGTGTGATAGACAGATTTAATGAAATGTCCCGTTCTTATTGATTAAAAACGTTCCATATTAATTGATTTCGTTGCGAGGTTTTGACCTCTATATGAGACGTTTTCAAAGACTGCATTCATTTTAAAACAAACCATAACCTTTATTTCATCAATAAAGGTTTAAAAAGCTTTACGTAGATTATCAAATAATGATAATCTAAAATATCCTGTTTACACACGACCATTACATAATGGTTTACAATACAAATATGTTACAACAAAATAAGTTTCTTGAATGCAGTTTTTACACAATATCATACAAGCATGGACTCCAAATCTCGTCCTTATTTAAGTATGCGACAGCGGAAGCTCTTAATAATCACCTGAGAATAAACATGCTTAAAACGTCAACAAAAATGTTGGTGAGTTATAGGTTTAACCTATATATATCAAATCATAATAATAGACCACAAGATTTCATATTTCAATACACATCCCATACATAGAGATAAAAAATCATTCATATGGTGAACACCTGGTAACCGACATTAACAAGATGCATATATAAGAATATCCCCATCATTCCGGGACACCCTTCGGATATGATATAAATTTCGAAGTACTAAAGCATCCGGTACTTTGGATGGGGCTTGTTGGGCCCGATAGATCTATCTTTAGGATTCGCGTCAATTAGGGTGTCTGTTCCCTAATTCTTAGATTACCAGACTTAATAAAAAGGGGCATATTCGATTTCGATAATTCAACCATAGAATGTAGTTTCACGTACTTGTGTCTATTTTGTAAATCATTTATAAAACCTGCATGTATTCTCATCCCAAAAATATTAGATTTTAAAAGTGGGACTATAACTCACTTTCACAGATTTTTTACTTCGTCGGGAAGTAAGACTTGGCCACTGGTTGATTCACGAACCTATAACAATATATACATATATATTAAAGTATGTTCAAAATATATTTACAACACTTTTAATATATTTTGATGTTTTAAGTTTATTAAGTCAGCTGTCCTCGTTAGTAACCTACAACTAGTTGTCCACAGTTAGATGTACAGAAATAAATCGATAAATATTATCTTGAATCAATCCACGACCCAGTGTATACGTATCTCAGTATTGATCACAACTCAAACTATATATATTTTGGAATCAACCTCAACCCTGTATAGCTAACTCCAACATTCACATATAGAGTGTCTATGGTTGTTCCGAAATATATATAGATGTGTCGACATGATAGGTCGAAACATTGTATACGTGTCTATGGTATCTCAAGATTACATAATATACAATACAAGTTGATTAAGTTATGGTTGGAATAGATTTGTTACCAATTTTCACGTAGCTAAAATGAGAAAAATTATCCAATCTTGTTTTACCCATAACTTCTTCATTTTAAATCCGTTTTGAGTGAATCAAATTGCTATGGTTTCATATTGAACTCTATTTTATGAATCTAAACAGAAAAAGTATAGGTTTATAGTCGGAAAAATAAGTTACAAGTCGTTTTTGTAAAGGTAGTCATTTCAGTCGAAAGAACGACGTCTAGATGACCATTTTAGAAAACATACTTCCACTTTGAGTTTAACCATAATTTTTGGATATAGTTTCATGTTCATAATAAAAATCATTTTCTCAGAATAACAACTTTTAAATCAAAGTTTATCATAGTTTTTAATTAACTAACCCAAAACAGCCCGCGGTGTTACTACGACGGCGTAAATCCGGTTTTACGGTGTTTTTCGTGTTTCCAGGTTTTAAATCATTAAGTTAGCATATCATATAGATATAGAACATGTGTTTAGTTGATTTTAAAAGTCAAGTTAGAAGGATTAACTTTTGTTTGCGAACAAGTTTAGAATTAACTAAACTATGTTCTAGTGATTACAAGTTTAAACCTTCGAATAAGATAGCTTTATATGTATGAACCGAATGATGTTATGAACATCATTACTACCTTAAGTTCCTTGGATGAACCTACTGGAAAAGAGAAAAATGGATCTAGCTTCAATGGATCCTTGGATGGCTCAAAGTTCTTGAAGCAAAATCATGACACGAAAACAAGTTCAAGTAAGATCATCACTTGAAATAAGATTGTTATAGTTATAGAAATTGAACCAAAGTTTGAATATTATTATTACCTTGTATTAGAATGATAACCTACTGTAAGAAACAAAGATTTCTTGAGGTTGGATGATCACTTTACAAGATTGGAAGTGAGCTAGCAATCTTGAAAGTATTCTTGATTTTATAAAACTAGAACTTTTGGAATTTATGAAGAACACTTAGAACTTGAAGATAGAACTTGAGAGAGATCAATTAGATGAAGAAAATTGAAGAATGAAAGTGTTTGTAGGTGTTTTTGGTCGTTGGTGTATGGATTAGATATAAAGGATATGTAATTTTGTTTTCATGTAAATAAGTCATGAATGATTACTCATATTTTTGTAATTTTATGAGATATTTCATGCTAGCTGCCAAATGATGGTTCCCACATGTGTTAGGTGACTCACATGGGCTGCTAAGATCTGATCATTGGAGTGTATATACCAATATTACATACATCTAAAAGCTGTGTATTGTACGAGTACGAATACGGGTGCATACGAGTAGAATTGTTGATGAAACTGAACGAGGATGTAATTGTAAGAATTTTTGTTAAGTAGAAGTATTTTGATAAGTGTCTTGAAGTCTTTCAAAAGTGTATGAATACATATTAAAACACTACATGTATATACATTTTAACTGAGTCGTTAAGTCATCGTTAGTCGTTACATGTAAATGTTGTTTTGAAACCTTTAGGTTAACGATCTTGTTAAATGTTGTTAACCCAATGTTTATAATATCAAAAGAGATTTTAAATTATTATATTATCATGATATTATGATGTACGAATATCTCTTAATACGATATATATACATTAAATGTCGTTACAACGATAATCGTTACATATATGTCTCGTTTCAAAATCATTAAGTTAGTAGTCTTGTTTTTACATATGTAGTTCATTGTTAATATACTTAATGATATGTTTACATATCATAATATCATGTTAACTATATATATAACCATATATATGTCATCATATAGTTTTTACAAGTTTTAACATTCGTGAATCACCGGTCAACTTGGGTGGTCAATTGTCTATATGAAACCTATTTCAATTAATCAAGTCTTAACAAGTTTGATTGCTTAACATGTTGGAAACAATTAATCATGTAAATATCAATCTCAATTAATATATATAAACATGGAAAAGTTCGGGTCACTACAGTACCTACCCGTTAAATAAATTTCGTCCCGAAATTTTAAGCTGTTGAAGGTGTTGACGAATCTTCTGGAAATAGATGCGGGTATTTCTTCTTCATCTGATCTTCACGCTCCCAGGTGAACTCGGGTCCTCTACGAGCATTCCATCGAACCTTAACAATTGGTATCTTGTTTTGCTTAAGTCTTTTAACCTCACGATCCATTATTTCGACGGGTTCTTCGATGAATTGAAGTTTTTCGTTGATTTGAATTTCATCTAACGGAATAGTGAGATCTTCTTTAGCAAAACATTTCTTCAAATTCGAGACGTGGAAAGTGTTATGTACAGCCGCGAGTTGTTGAGGTAACTCAAGTCGGTAAGCTACTGGTCCGACACGATCAATAATCTTGAATGGTCCAATATACCTTGGATTTAATTTCCCTCGTTTACCAAATCGAACAACGCCTTTCCATGGTGCAACTTTAAGCATGACCATCTCTCCAATTTCAAATTCTATATCTTTTCTTTTAATGTCAGCGTAGCTCTTTTGTCGACTTTGGGCGGTTTTCAACCGTTGTTGAATTTGGATGATCTTCTCGGTAGTTTCTTGTATAATCTCCGGACCCGTAATCTGTCTATCCCCCACTTCACTCCAACAAATCGGAGACCTGCACTTTCTACCATAAAGTGCTTCAAACGGCGCCATCTCAATGCTTGAATGGTAGCTGTTGTTGTAGGAAAATTCTGCTAACGGTAGATGTCGATCCCAACTGTTTCCGAAATCAATAACACATGCTCGTAGCATGTCTTCAAGCGTTTGTATCGTCCTTTCGCTCTGCCCATCAGTTTGTGGATGATAGGTAGTACTCATGTCTAGACGAGTTCCTAATGCTAGCTGTAATGTCTGCCAGAATCTTGAAATAAATCTGCCATCCCTATCAGAGATAATAGAGATTGGTATTCCATGTCTGGAGATGACTTCCTTCAAATACAGTCGTGCTAACTTCTCCATCTTGTCATCTTCTCTTATTGGTAAAAAGTGTGCTGATTTGGTGAGACGATCAACTATTACCCAAATAGTATCAAAACCACTTGCAGTCCTTGGCAATTTAGTGATGAAATCCATGGTAATGTTTTCCCATTTCCATTCCGGGATTTCGGGTTGTTGAAGTAGACCTGATGGTTTCTGATGCTCAGCTTTGACCTTAGAACACGTCAAACATTCTCCTACGTATTTAGCAACATCGGCTTTCATACCCGGCCACCAAAAATGTTTCTTGAGATCCTTGTACATCTTCCCCGTTCCAGGATGTATTGAGTATCTGGTTTTATGATCTTCTCTAAGTACCATTTCTCTCATATCTCCAAATTTTGGTACCCAAATCCTTTCAGCCCTATACCGGGTTCCGTCTTCCCGAATATTAAGATGCTTCTCCGATCCTTTAGGTATTTCATCCTTTAAATTTCCCTCTTTTAAAACTCCTTGTTGCGCCTCCTTTATTTGAGTAGTAAGGTTATTATGAATCATTATATTCATAGATTTTACTCGAATGGGTTCTCTGTCCTTCCTACTCAAGGCATCGGCTACCACATTTGCCTTCCCCGGGTGGTAACGAATCTCAAAGTCGTAATCATTCAATAATTCAATCCACCTACGCTGCCTCATATTCAGTTGTTTCTGATTAAATATGTGTTGAAGACTTTTGTGGTCGGTATATATAATACTTTTGACCCCATATAAGTAGTGCCTCCAAGTCTTTAATGCAAACACAACCGCGCCTAATTCCAAATCATGCGTCGTATAATTTTGTTCGTGAATCTTCAATTGTCTAGACGCATAAGCAATCACCTTCGTTCGTTGCATTAATACACAACCGAGACCTTGCTTTGATGTGTCACAATAAATCACAAAATCATCATTCCCTTCAGGCAATGACAATATAGGTGCCGTAGTTAGCTTTTTCTTCAATAACTGAAACGCTTGCTCTTGTTCATCATTCCATTCAAATTTCTTCCCTTTATGCGTTAATGCAGTCAAGGGTTTTGCTATTCTGGAAAAGTCTTGGATGAACCTTCTGTAGTAACCAGCTAGTCCTAAAAACTGGCGTATGTGTTTCGGAGTTTTCGGGGTTTCCCACTTTTCAACAGTTTCTATCTTTGCCAGATCCACCTTAATACCTTCTTTGTTCACTATGTGACCGAGGAATTGAACTTCTTCCAACCAAAATGCACACTTTGAAAACTTAGCGTACAATTCTTCTTTCCTCAATACTTCTAACACCTTTCTCAAATGTTCACCGTGTTCTTGGTCATTCTTTGAGTAAATAAGTATGTCATCAATGAAAACAATGACAAACTTGTCAAGGTATGGTCCACACACTCGGTTCATAAGGTCCATGAACACAGCTGGTGCATTAGTTAAACCAAACGGCATGACCATAAACTCGTAATGACCGTAACGTGTTCTGAAAGCAGTCTTTGGAATATCATCTTCTTTCACCCGCATTTGATGATACCCGGAACGTAAGTCAATCTTTGAATAAACAGACGAGCGTTGTAGTTGATCAAATAAATCATCGATTCTCGGTAGTGGGTAGCGGTTCTTGATGGTAAGTTTGTTCAACTCTCGGTAGTCGATACACAACGTGAATGTACCATCTTTCTTCTTGACAAACAAAACAGGAGCTCCCCACGGTGATGTGCTTGGTCGAATGAAACCACGCTCTAAAAGTTCTTGTAATTGAATTTGTAGTTCTTTCATCTCGCTGGGTGCGAGTCTGTAAGGAGCACGAGCTATTGGTGCAGCTCCTGGTACAAGATCTATTTGAAATTCAACTGATCGATGTGGGGGTAATCCCGGTAATTCTTTCAGAAATACATCAGGAAATTCTTTTGCGACGGGAACATCATTGATGCTCTTTTCTTCAGTTTGTACTTTCTCGACGTGTGCTAGAACAGCATAGCAACCTTTTCTTATTAGTTTTTGTGCCTTCAAATTACTAATAAGATGTAGCTTCGTGTTGCCCTTTTCTCCGTACACCATTAAGGGTTTTCCTTTTTCTCGTATAATGCGAATTGCATTTTTGTAACAAACGATCTCCGCTTTCACTTCTTTCAACCAGTCCATACCGATTATCACATCAAAACTCCCTAACTCTACTGGTATCAAATCAATCTTAAATGTTTCGCTAACCAGTTTAATTTCTCGATTCCGACATATATTATCTGCTGAAATTAATTTACCATTTGCTAATTCGAGTAAAAATTTACTATTCAAAGGCGTCAATGGACAACTTAATTTAGCACAAAAATCTATACTCATATAGCTTCTATCTGCACCCGAATCAAATAAAACGTAAGCAGATTTATTGTCAATAAGAAACGTACCCGTAACAAGCTCTGGGTCTTCCTGTGCCTCTGCCGCATTAATATTGAAAACTCTTCCACGGCCTTGTCCATTCGTGTTCTCCTGGTTCGGGCAATTTCTAATAATGTGGCCCGGTTTTCCACATTTATAACAAACTACATTGGCATAACTTGCTCCGACACTACTTGCTCCGCCATTACTCGTTCCGACACCATTTGTTCCTTTCGTTCTATTAAGCCCTGGTCCGTAGACCTCACACTTCACCGCGCTATGACCATTTCTTTTACACTTGTTGCAAAATTTGGTGCAGAACCCCGAGTGATTCTTTTCACACCTTTGGCATAGCTGCTTCTGATTGTTATTGTTGTTGCGGTTATTATTGTTGTTGGGATGATTGTTGTAGTTGCTGTTGTTGTTGTTGTTGTTGTTGTTGTTGGGTCGTTTGTTGTAGTTGCGATTGATGTTGCGATTGTTGGGATAATTGTTGCGATTATTGTTGTAATTACTGTTGTTGTTGTATTGGTGATTCTTATCACCGTTTTCCTCCCACTTTCTTTTGACTTGCTTCACATTGGCCTCTTCAGCAGTCTGTTCTTTAATTCTTTCTTCAATTTGGTTCACGAGTTTGTGAGCCATTCTACATGCCTGTTGTATGGAGGCGGGCTCGTGTGAACTTATATCTTCTTGGATTCTTTCCGGTAATCCTTTCACAAACGCGTCGATCTTCTCTTCCTCATCTTCGAACGCTCCCGGACACAATAGGCACAATTCTGTGAATCGTCTTTCATACATGGTAATATCAAATCCTTGGGTTCGTAACCCTCTAAGTTCTGTCTTGAGCTTATTGACCTCGGTTCTGGGACGGTACTTCTCGTTCATCAAGTGCTTGAATGCTGACCACGGTAGTGCGTATGCATCGTCTTGTCCCACTTGCTCTAGATAGGTATTCCACCATGTTAACGCAGAACCTGTGAAGGTATGCGTAGCGTACTTCACTTTGTCCTCTTCAGTACACTTACTTATGGCAAACACCGATTCGACCTTCTCGGTCCACCGTTTCAATCCGATCGGTCCTTCGGTTCCATCAAATTCCAAAGGTTTGCAGGCAGTGAATTCTTTGTAGGTGCATCCTACACGATTTCCTGTACTGCTAGATCCAAGGTTATTGTTGGTATGTAGCGCAGCCTGTACTGCGGCTATGTTTGAAGCTAGAAAAGTACGGAATTCCTCTTCATTCATATTCACGGTGTGTCGAGTAGTCGGTGCCATTTCCTTCAAAATAGTTAAATGGAACAAGTTAATCATACAGAATATTAAGAGTAGTTAATAGTATTTCGTAGCATAATATGAACTCATTTATAAAAGCTTTTTCTTCATATTAGCGTTTTATAAGTTTAAATTCTGGTAGTACCTACCCGTTAAGTTCATACTTAGTAGCTAATATACAATTCAACTACTACAATTCTATATGAAAAACTGATTATAATAATATTTCGCGTTCAAACTTTTATACAATATTTTACAAACTTACAATACCGCTTATTTTACATAAAGCATGAAATATAGCACACAATAACTTTGATACAAGATAGTTGTGAAGATAATTCTAGCTAGTACACAAGTCGTTCAGCAAAGGCAATAAAGACACGTAATTCATACGTCCAGAAACAAGTCATGCATTCTGGTTTTACTAGGACTACTTCCCATCCTTGGTCTTGTGCAACATAACCGTTATGGCCGTTGATAAGACAGCGTGTTGTAACGTCGTCAAAGGGACGAGGGTTACGTAATGTCCAACAGTCCCGTAATAATCTAAAAACCTCATTTCTTACCCCAATTACCGACTCCATCACTTGTGGAAACGTTTTGTTTAATAGTTGTAGCCCGATGTTCTTGTTCTCACTTTGGTGAGAAGCGAACATTACTAATCCGTAAGCATAACATGCTTCTTTATGTTGCATGTTAGCCGCTTTTTCTAAATCACGAAGTCCAATATTCGGATATATTGAGTCAAAATAATTTCTTAACCCGTTGCGTAAAATAGCATTTGGGTTCCCCGCAATATATGCGTCAAGTAAACACATCGTAACTTATGGGTTTCCCAATGTGATATCCCCCATCTTTCAAACGAAAGTCTCTTATAAACCAAGACATTCTTGGAACGTTCTTCGAATGTCTTACAAACTGATCTCGCCTTAAATAGTTGTGCCGAAGAATTCTGACCGACTCTAGACAAGATTTCATCAATCATGTCTCCGGGTAGGTCTCTTAAAATATTGGGTTGTCTATCCATTTTGTGTTTTTAAACTGTAAAATAGACAAGAGTTAGATTCATAAAAAAATACTTATTAATACAAGCAATTTTTACATATATCATAAAGCATAAGAACACTATATTACATATATTACACCACACGAATACAACTATCTTATTCCGACTCGCTCGTTTCTTCTTCTTCGGTTTTGGTTCGTTTTGCCAAGTTTCTAGGGATATATGATGTTCCCCTAATACGAGCTGTCGTTGTCCACATTGGTTTAGAAAAACCTGGTGGTTTAGAGGTTCCCGGGTCATTGTTACAACTTAAGGACTTCGGGCGTTGACGATACATATAAAGTTCATCGGGGTTGGAATTAGATTTCTCTATTTTTATGCCCTTTCCCTTATTATTTTCTTTTGCCTTTTTAAATTCAGTTGGGGTAATTTCTATAACATCATCGGAATTCTCGTCGGAATCCGATTCATCGGAGAATTGGTAATCCTCCCAATATTTTGCTTCCTTGGCGGAAACACCATTGACCATAATTAACCTTGGTCGGTTGGTTGAGGATTTTCTTTTACTTAACCGTTTTATTATTTCCCCCACCGGTTCTATTTCTTCATCCGGTTCCGATTCTTCTTCCGGTTCCGATTCTTCTTCCGGTTCCGACTCTTCTTCCGGTTCCTCTTCGGGAACTTGTGAATCAGTCCACGAATCATTCCAATTTACATTTGACTCTTCATTATTATTAGGTGAGTCAATGGGACTTGTTCTAGAGGTAGACATCTATCACATAATATCAAACGCGTTAAGAGATTAATATATCACATAATATTCACATGTTAAAAATATATAGTTTCCAACAAAATTTGTTAAGAAATCATTTTTCAAGTAAACACGGTCGAAGTCCAGACTCACTAATGCATCCTAACAAACTCGATAAGACATACTAATGCAAAATTCTGGTTCTCTAAGACCAACGCTCGGATACCAACTGAAATGTCCCGTTCTTATTGATTAAAAACGTTCCATATTAATTGATTTCGTTGCAAGGTTTTGACCTCTATATGAGACGTTTTCAAAGACTGCATTCATTTTAAAACAAACCATAACCTTTATTTCATCAATAAAGGTTTAAAAAGCTTTACGTAGATTATCAAATAATGATAATCTAAAATATCCTGTTTACACACGACCATTACATAATGGTTTACAATACAAATATGTTACAACAAAATAAGTTTCTTGAATGCAGTTTTTACACAATATCATACAAGCATGGACTCCAAATCTCGTCCTTATTTAAGTATGCGACAGCGGAAGCTCTTAATAATCACCTGAGAATAAACATGCTTAAAACGTCAACAAAAATGTTGGTGAGTTATAGGTTTAACCTATATATATCAAATCATAATAATAGACCACAAGATTTCATATTTCAATACACATCCCATACATAGAGATAAAAAATCATTCATATGGTGAACACCTGGTAACCGACATTAACAAGATGCATATATAAGAATATCCCCATCATTCCGGGACACCCTTCGGATATGATATAAATTTCGAAGTACTAAAGCATCCGGTACTTTGGATGGGGCTTGTTGGGCCCGATAGATCTATCTTTAGGATTCGCGTCAATTAGGGTGTCTGTTCCCTAATTTTTAGATTACCAGACTTAATAAAAAGGGGCATATTCGATTTCGATAATTCAACCATAGAATGTAGTTTCACGTACTTGTGTCTATTTTGTAAATCATTTATAAAACCTGCATGTATTCTCATCCCAAAAATATTAGATTTTAAAAGTGGGACTATAACTCACTTTCACAGATTTTTTACTTCGTCGGGAAGTAAGACTTGGCCACTGGTTGATTCACGAACCTATAACAATATATACATATATATTAAAGTATGTTCAAAATATATTTACAACACTTTTAATATATTTTGATGTTTTAAGTTTATTAAGTCAGCTGTCCTCGTTAGTAACCTACAACTAGTTGTCCACAGTTAGATGTACAGAAATAAATCGATAAATATTATCTTGAATCAATCCACGACCCAGTGTATACGTATCTCAGTATTGATCACAACTCAAACTATATATATTTTGGAATCAACCTCAACCCTGTATAGCTAACTCCAACATTCACATATAGAGTGTCTATGGTTGTTCCGAAATATATATAGATGTGTCGACATGATAGGTCGAAACATTGTATACGTGTCTATGGTATCTCAAGATTACATAATATACAATACAAGTTGATTAAGTTATGGTTGGAATAGATTTGTTACCAATTTTCACGTAGGTAAAATGAGAAAAATTATCCAATCTTGTTTTACCCATAACTTCTTCATTTTAAATCCGTTTTGAGTGAATCAAATTGCTATGGTTTCATATTGAACTCTATTTTATGAATCTAAACAGAAAAAGTATAGGTTTATAGTCGGAAAAATAAGTTACAAGTCGTTTTTGTAAAGGTAGTCATTTCAGTCGAAAGAACGACGTCTAGATGATCATTTTAGAAAACATACTTCCACTTTGAGTTTAACCATAATTTTTGGATATAGTTTCATGTTCATAATAAAAATCATTTTCTCAGAATAACAAATTTTAAATCAAAGTTTATCATAGTTTTTAATTAACTAACCCAAAACAGCCCGCGGTGTTACTACGACGGCGTAAATCCGGTTTTACGGTGTTTTTCGTGTTTCCAGGTTTTAAATCATTAAGTTAGCATATCATATAGATATAGAACATGTGTTTAGTTGATTTTAAAAGTCAAGTTAGAAGGATTAACTTTTGTTTGCGAACAAGTTTAGAATTAACTAAACTATGTTCTAGTGATTACAAGTTTAAACCTTCGAATAAGATAGCTTTATATGTATGAACCGAATGATGTTATGAACATCATTACTACCTTAAGTTCCTTGGATGAACCTACTGGAAAAGAGAAAAATGGATCTAGCTTCAATGGATCCTTGGATGGCTCAAAGTTCTTGAAGCAAAATCATGACACAAAAACAAGTTCAAGTAAGATCATCACTTGAAATAAGATTGTTATAGTTATAGAAATTGAACCAAAGTTTGAATATGATTATTACCTTGTATTAGAATGATAACCTACTGTAAGAAACAAAGATTTCTTGAGGTTGGATGATCACCTTACAAGATTGGAAGTGAGCTAGCAATCTTGAAAGTATTCTTGATTTTATAAAACTAGAACTTTTGGAATTTATGAAGAACACTTAGAACTTGAAGATAGAACTTGAGAGAGATCAATTAGATGAAGAAAATTGAAGAATGAAAGTGTTTGTAGGTGTTTTTGGTCGTTGGTGTATGGATTAGATATAAAGGATATGTAATTTTGTTTTCATGTAAATAAGTCATGAATGATTACTCATATTTTTGTAATTTTATGAGATATTTCATGCTAGTTGCCAAATGATGGTTCCCACATGTGTTAGGTGACTCACATGGGCTGCTAAGAGCTGATCATTGGAGTGTATATACCAATAGTACATACATCTAAAAGCTGTGTATTGTACGAGTACGAATACGGGTGCATACGAGTAGAATTGTTGATGAAACTGAACGAGGATGTAATTGTAAGCATTTTTGTTAAGTAGAAGTATTTTGATAAGTGTCTTGAAGTCTTTCAAAAGTGTATGAATACATATTAAAACACTACATGTATATACATTTTAACTGAGTCGTTAAGTCATCGTTAGTCGTTACATGTAAATGTTGTTTTGAAACCTTTAGGTTAACGATCTTGTTAAATGTTGTTAACCCAATGTTTATAATATCAAAAGAGATTTTAAATTATTATATTATCATGATATTATGATGTACGAATATCTCTTAATATGATATATATACATTAAATGTCGTTACAACGATAATCGTTACATATATGTCTCGTTTCAAAATCATTAAGTTAGTAGTCTTGTTTTTACATATGTAGTTCATTGTTAATATACTTAATGATATGTTTACATATCATAATATCATGTTAACTATATATATAACCATATATATGTCATCATATATTTTTTACAAGTTTTAACGTTCGTGAATCACCGGTCAACTTGGGTGGTCAATTGTCTATATGAAACCTATTTCAATTAATCAAGTCTTAACAAGTTTGATTGCTTAACATGTTGGAAACAATTAATCATGTAAATATCAATCTCAATTAATATATATAAACATGGAAAAGTTCGGGTCACTAAATTTAAATCACCCCGTACAGAAATAATAATAAAGAAAATAAAAGTTGAAAGTGAGATTAAACTGCTTTTGTATCTGCTATCAATCGAATCTTATACTGTAACAAGTTTTGATTAAGATTGGAATGTTGTGATCATTGATCGACATTAGAACACAAATCAAGGAAATAAATAAAAAGAAATAAATAAAAAGAAATAAAAAGTAAAAGTTTGATGACTAAAGGCTTTTGTTTTGTACATGATTCGGTTTGGCATGAATTAGATTCAGAGACAAGTAAAATCTAATATGATTGTAATATATAACTGAAAGGACCCGTTCATATACATTATAAACGATTCACAATAGTTGATTACATCGCGAGGTATTTTGACCTCTATATGATACATTTTACAAACATTGCATTCGTTTTTAAAAGACAAACTTTCTTTACAACGAAAGTTGACGGCATGCACACCATTTCATAATACATCCAACTATAATTGACATAATAATAATCTTGATGAACTCAATGACTCAAATGCAACGTCCTTCAAAATATGCCATGAATGACTCCAAGTAATATCCTTAAAATGAGCTAATGCACTGCGGGAGATTTCTTTTATACCTGAGAATAAACATGCTTTAAAGTGTCAACCAAAAGGTTGGTGAGTTCATAGGTTTATCATAACAATCATTTCAATATATTAATAGACCACAAGATTTCCGTTTATAAATATATGTACACTCGCAAGTGTATAAGAGTATTCTGTAAATTTAGGCACCCGGTAACAAGCCTTAACGTTCATGTTTTACCCTCTGAAGTACACCAGATCAGGTGTGTTTAAAATAACCTCGAAGTACTAAAGCATCCCATAGTCAGGATGGGGTTTGTCAGGCCCAATAGATCTATCTTTAGGATTCGCGCCTACCGTACATAGACAAGTAGTTTAATGTTACCAAGCTAAGGGTATATTTCTGGTTTAAACTCACGTAGAATTAGTTTTAGTACTTGTGCCTATTTCGTAAAACATTTAAAAAAAAAAAACAGCGCATGTATTCTCAGTCCCAAAAATATATATAAAAGGGAGCAAATGAAACTCACCATACTGTATTTCGTAGTAAAAATACATATAACGTCATTTAACAAATGCAAGGTTGGCCTCGGATTCACGAACCTATATTAATTATATATATTTATATGTTGGTCAATATTTGTCTAACAAATTTTGGTCAAGTCATAGTGTACCACAATCCTAATGCTCGAGACTAATATGCAAAAGTCAACAAAAGTCAACTTGACCCAAAATGACTTCTAAAATTTATACGTGTTTATTATATAACTTAACTATAGTCGTTTTATATATTTAAATATATTTATTAGATTTTATAATAATAAAAGTCATTTATTAATAAAAATTTATATTAACGTTTATATATGATAAAATATACTTTTATATATCTTAAGTAGTAAAATTTATAAAGTTCACTTAATATCTTAAAACTATAGTGGTAAGTATTATTAATGTAATTATATTACGCGCGATGAAAAATATCTTTGTATCCCTTATTTATTTGATAAAATAATATTGATCATAATAATAATAAGTAAAAGTTGTATTATTTTGTAATAATAATAATTATTATTCTATAAAAAAAATAACAATATTTATGTTTACTAAAAATGTTATTATGATAAAATGATAATACTAACATAATAGTAATAATGATATTTTATAATAACAATGATATTTCTATTAAAATAATAACGACGATAGTAATAATAATCATTTTAACAATAATACTAAAATTCAGTTGACTATAACTTCAAATCCGTTCATCCAAACCATTCGATATCTAAATGAAAAGTTCTTAATTTTTTGCTAGCTTTCCAATGACATGCATATCATATACCCTATCTCATTATCATATGTATCTAATTCAGGATTCAACAAACCTATCTAAGGACAATATCGAATGTACAAGCATGCATAATCCTATATACTCGAGCACTAGTCAGGGATACACTATTGATATATAAAAGTTAAGTTATGAGTGCTCACGTATCAATATTGAGATTCAATATTGCAGGAAAGTACGTAGACGTAACGGAGATGATAAACACTAGATTGACCTCACGAGCATACCCATGAACCATACCCATCACCTCCATAGCTATAACCCATAATTTCCTTAGCTTCGACACATTCAAAAAACTATTTTGAAATCACTCGGACATCACTCCGTCGTAATATTTTATGTATACTAACAATATCTTCAAATAATACAGAGCAAATATATATATATATATATATATATATATATATATATATATATATATATATATATATATATATATATATATATATATATATATATATATATATATATATATATATATATATATATATATATATATGTAAATCGATTGAGAGAGTTTAGAGAAATATATTTTCAAGTTTCTATGAAATAATGAAACCTATTGAATTCTATTTATAATAGATTTTTGAATTATTAAAGTGAATTATTAAAGTATGAATTATTAAAGTGAATTATTAAAGTATGAATTATTAAAGTGAATTATTAAAGTATGAATTATTAAAGTGAATTATTAAAGTATGAATTATTAAAGTTAAAGTAAAGTAAAAGTAAAGTAAAGGTAAAGTTAAAGTATAGTAAAAGTATAAAAACTATGTATGTATAATACGCGTATAAATATATATAATATTAATTTAAATCGTTATATATATTTAATGAAATAAAATATAAATATCGTTATATTTATTATACTGGTTAAGTAATGAGTTGTCAAAAGTGATTCTAGATATTTATAAAAGTTATATACGTTTTAATAATAAAGTTCTTTTTAAACTGAAAACGTTTTTGTACGTTTGAAAATAGATTAATAGAATATTTTGGAAACCAATTCTCCACTAGCTTTTGTCTAACTTTCGTAAATGACACTTTTTATTTTTATTTATAAATAGCTTTACAAATTATTCCGAATATCGTTAAGAGGAATATATTTCTCAAATCATAGTGGACCTCTCAACAGAGACTTGTAATCATAATTCAATGTTTCTGATAATTCAATCATTTAATATATATATATTTTTTTTAATTTCGTCGATAATCATATTGAAACAAATACGTTCATATAAAGCATTATACTTTTAAATACTTTGTTGACATTTTCAATTTATAAAATATACACATATACATACATATTCATATATGTTCATTTAATGGTTCGTGAATCATTGGAATTTGGTCGAGGTTTAAATGAATGTATAAACATAGTTTAAAATCCTTGAGATTTAACTTAACAAACATTGCTTATCGTGTCAGAATAATATAAAGATAAAGTTTAAATTTAGTCGGAAATTTCCGGGTCGTCACAGTGCCTACCCGTTAAAGAAATTTCGTCCCCGAAATTTGATAGAGGTCGTTATGGCTAACAATGAGAATGTTATTATGACGATTATGAAGTTTTATCATGTCTATGAAGTATGGATAAAATAATTCGATTACTCAAAGCGTATGAGGGAAGTTATCGTAAATGAAGGAAATAAGATTATAGTGATTCGTCATATCTTTTGACGTCATCACAATTGATCTCCGAATTTAAAGAAAATCTTTGTAATCTATGTTGGATTTGATGCTTCG
Organism: Rutidosis leptorrhynchoides; assembly: GCF_046630445.1. Taxonomy (NCBI): domain Eukaryota; kingdom Viridiplantae; phylum Streptophyta; class Magnoliopsida; order Asterales; family Asteraceae; genus Rutidosis; species Rutidosis leptorrhynchoides. Next base: position 171,426,171 of record NC_092340.1, read on the forward strand.
GTGATTAAGGAGATTATGATTCTCTTCGAATTAATACGATAATCCATCTTGATTTCTCTGTCGGGTATTTCACTATAAATCCACCTCCTTCGTTTCCTTACAACTCACACCTTCTATTCTTTCTCCCTCAACTCATATTTTAAAGTATTTGTCAATATGCTTCATCTAATACTGATTCTCGATATACTCCTCACTTTTATATCTGTCGTTCTTCTTTTTCATCTGCCTCCGGAAGAATCTATTTACTTCTACTATACTCTCGGTTTTATAGTGTTTTTAGTTCTTCCGTGTCTTTATATTGCTATATGCATCGATATATACGGTTTATAATTTTTGGGTGGTTGTTGGGTTTTATATCTTCCCTTATATTTCAAAGCCCCTGCTTTTGTCTTCTATAATCATTGACATCCACAGTTAATGCTCCCTTCTATTTGTTGCGATTTATACTCCAATTTCTATTTTGGAGTTTTGTCCTTTCGTTTCTTCTTCTTGCGATTAAGCAATGTTTGTAATGGTCCAGTATTCGCAGATATGAATTTCAGAATAAACATAGTTAATGTTCTAAGAAGGAAATGGTAATGGCACGATCTTGATTTGTTAATTTACCAGAATACCCTGAAAAGACCGAATCATCAAGAAAATATATTCTTGATATTTTTAGAGATTAAATAGAATACAAGAGTCGTGTAACATGGAACATGATGACGGCATGGTCTGTGAATCGTCATGTCCCATTAGAAACTCAGCATGACTTACTGTAATATAATCACGTTGATCAAGTGTCATTATATTATACTAACTCATGCTTCAGTTCCAGACACTACTTCAAAACATTCATAATTTAAACTCGAAAGTTTATAGAATATAGAAACTAATAGTTTCTTATATGATGTAACACTGATAGCGCAAAGAGATAAATGACTTCAGATAAGATTAGTTGTGAAAATATCTTCAGAAATATCGCGGATATTTATAATGAAAGATATGATAATATCTTAGAATTTCTAATATTGATGGATGATGATGAAGATTTGTCTGTAAAGGTTTAGAATAAAGAGTAAGGTATTCGTTAATGACTTTAGCAGGCACTGAATCATTTGGATTCTTTGAAGGCAGATTTAGTCTTTGTGATTTGTCCACAGCCTACTTCATAGTCTGTTCAATCCGTTTTCCAGTTCCAAACCTTCTCTTTTTCTCAGCTTTACCACCTTACTATTCTTTGTCATCAAACTTTTTACTGTTAAGATCGTTTACAGTTTTTGATGCTTCGTCAGCATTTCAAGAACTAGTTTGCAGTTCAAAATATTTTTCAGAACTTCACATTCAAAGTATGTAAGTCCAGGAGATAGACGTTTTACGTACACATATAACTGTTGGTGTAGACATGCTGCGAGATTTCAAAATACTGGTTACTGTTTTTCGATGATTCGTATGACAATTCTCGTTACAAGATGCGAATGAGTAAATGATGTGATTTCAATAAATATAATGATTTTTTGAAAAGTCAAAGATAATTGAAGTTGTTGGTAAGTTTATTGCTAAGGTGGCGAGATATGAAAGGTCTCCAGTAACGATGACGAAAGGGCAACGTATCTATCGAGGTTATAATAAGACTAGTCTGACTGAAAAGTCGAAGTTGACTTGCTGGAGCTGTGACAAAACTGTCTACTTTGAAAAGGAATTGAAAAGTCATTTTAGCTAATAAATGCCAAAGGGTCTGACACGGATACGCGTCGAACTATGACTTTGGCTTTGAGAGCTTTTTAGGTACATAAATGTGAGTAATATGTGGTTGGATCATCATCTCGATTGTTCATTGTTTGAATTGTCTTCGAAAAATTCGGAGAGGTTGAACACAGTTTGTAATCGTTATTATACATATGATGTTCTAACACGGTTTTAAAGTCAAAGTATAGCTTTGAAAGATGTAGGAATCTAAGAGTGATGTCTTCTGTTAAATCATGACTTGGATTTTGATTTGTCAAAATCAGAATGCGTAATCAAATTTGGGTGAGAATGGTTGTTTTGATTTCTATACAAGAATGTATACTGTTGTGAGATTTTGGGAGTATAGTTGATGATTTGCTTAATCAGATTCGAAAAATGTAATATATTAATTGTGAATTTATATATCTCTCGGGTATTACCTACCCGTTAAAAAAAAAATTCACAATTAATATTTTGTACAACAGAATTTTATTACAGTCTTTATGAAAATATATATGTGCATATTTTCTTCAGATGTAACATAGATTTAATGAGTTAATATTAAATTAAACTCATTTGATTTACGGTTGAAACTAGAACTGAATTGTTGGGATTTAACAAGTTTCATAATGCTTAAAACCTTTTAAGAATCAAATTAAAGCGGAAGCATGAAATTATTACCAATTGAACTTGTTAATCTTTAACCTTTTAAAGTTAAATCCCAATTAGGATCAAGTTGTGAAATAAGCTTACAAACTACAAGCAAGAATAAGATGTTATACCTATTCCAAGCTAGTTGAAAGTGATGAAGATGATGATGTTGAATGGAGCTTCAAATGGATGAAACCTCAAGTAGTTATACCCCAAACTTGTGCACCAACACCCTAGCTTTGGTTAGGATTTAATTACACTTGAATGTTACTTGCAAAAACCAAACTTTGAACTCCTTTGAGCACCTAAAAGGCCACGGCAGCCAGCTCAAAAAATGGGAGAGAAAAGTGCAGAATTTTACAAGTATTGATGTGTATTTGCATGTGTTAGTTGGTCTTGTTGAATACCTTGGTTAATATGCACTTAGCATGTGAGTAACAAGCTAAAAGTTAAGTCAAAAGAGCATGCCTACTCCATACTCCCATGCCACTTCCAATTTTTTTATAAACTCATTTTATAAATCAAGATTTTATAAAACTAGTCTTTATAAAACTAGTTTTTTATAAAACAAGATATTATAAAATGCATTTTTATAAACTTGCATATTATTTGTAATTTGTATTTTACAAAACCAACTTTGCAAAAATGTAACATAACTTTAATGAATTATTTAACCTATAAATAATTAAATCCATATTATAAGTTATGTTTACATTATTTTATAAAACCATTTTTATAAAATGCAACTTAACTTTATTAATTATTTAACCTATAAATAATTAAATTCTTGTTATATAAATTATACCATAATTTATATACACATCAAGTAATATTATTAAGAAAACCATTTTTCTTAAATTTCAAGTGTCGCGTATTTGATCAATGAACCAATCGTTAAAATCAAATACGAATAAGGTGTCGGTAAGTTTGTTATTGGGTATGACCCGACTTGGATCATAACACATTAGCCACATTAATTTAATACGTCTCTCGGGCATACGAAATACCTTCAATCTCCCACTTGCACGAGAAACATAAGAAATTAATGCAAGTGATGGATACAGCCTAACACACCGTCCATCACCCCTAATATGTTATGACTTTGTGTCATTCAATAACATCATCCCTTTCGAGTTCCCATCTCGAATATGATTAGGTAAATCTTTCATTATTTCCTTTCGTCCTAGATGTCATGTTAAATCCAAGAGATACAGAGTGATCACTCTCTTATAGATTTAACTTTTCAGGCCTTAGACATCTCACTCTCAACGAATAAGAGGGACAAATTCCATCTTGACTACATACGTCCTAGATATACACTTTGTAATATACCTGAGTTCTTCCTTATGTACTACCATGTTTCAGAATAGCGAAGGAAAGAATCAAGGCACAGTACTTGGTGAATATCCGAACCCAATATGTATCTCAGGTCAGAGGATACAATGATATTCGCCTTTACTCAAGATTACATGTGATCAACCACAAAGGCCCTATACAGTAATTCTTGAGAGCGGGTCTTCCAATATTTGTTTCCCACAAATATCTATGAACCTTGGTTGCATCCATGCCCCACATTCAACCTATGAATGTATACCAATCCGAGTTCATAATAGTCTAAACCTCACACTTGTTCCCACAAATGTGATCGACTACGGAAATTTAGAATAATTGCTTATTCATGGATGAAATATGCAAAATAGGAACATAACTCAAATAAATTAACACCATAGTTATATTAATGAGTTTGAATAATTTCGTTCCGGTACAATACATAAAACAGATCATATCCAATCACTAGAATATCGAAGCCCTAATGCACAAACATGTCCCTCATGTTTTGTCCCATGTAAAAGCTTCGTGAGTGGATCCGCAACATTATGATCTGTATGAACTTTGCGAATACATATATTTCCTTTTTCAACTTCATCCCTTATGTAGTTGAATCTCCGCTCAATGTGACGAGTCTTTTGATGGGCACGAGGTTCCTTGATTTGAGCAATCGCACCCTCGTTGTCACAAAAGATCTCAAGAGGGTCCTGAATGGAAGGGACCACTCCTAAGTCGTCGATGAATTTCTTCATCCATGCAGCTTCCTGTGCTGCCAATGAGGCGGCAATGTACTCCAACTCTGTAGTGGATAACGCAACAACCTCCTGTTTCGAACTCTTCCAAGAGACCGCACCTCCATTTAATGTAAATTCATAACCAGATTGTGATCGAGAATCATCTCGATCAGTTTGGAAGCTCGCGTCCACGTAACCTTTTACAGCGAGTTCCTCCTCACCAGACCCATATATTAGAAACATATCCTTAGTCCTCCTAAGGTATTTCAATATGCTTTTAACAGCAATCCAATGACTATTTCCTGGGTTATTCTGGTATCTAGTTGTCAAGCTTAGAGCGCATGACACATCCGGTCTAGTACATATCATTGCATACATGATAGACCCAATAGCAGATGCGTATGGGACTTTCTTCATTCTCTCTTGTTCATCTTTCGTGGCAGGACACTGAGATGAACTGAGAACAGTTCCTTTTTGAATAGGTACCAAACCTCTCTTAGAGTTCTCCATCTTGAACCTTTTCAAGATTTTATCAATGTATGTACTTTGATTTAAACCTATCAATCTCTTGGATCTATTTCTATAGATCCCTATCCCCAATATGTATTGTGCATCTCCAAGATCCTTAATGGAGAAGCAACTCTTTAGCCAAGTTTTGACTCCTTGCATTGTGGTAATATCATTCCCAAATAATAATATATCATCCACATATAGTACAAGGAATATGATAGTGCTCCCACTAGCTTTCTTATATACACAAGCTTCATCACCATTTTTAATGAAGCCAAATTTCTCGGCTTCCTCATTAAAACGATGATTCCACATTCTAGATGCTTGTTTCAATCCGTAGATTGACTTCTTTAACTTGCATACCCTTTTAGGATATTTTGGATCAACAAAACCTTCAGGCTGAACCATATAGACATCTTCCATAAGATATCCATTTAGGAAAGCGGTTTTGACATCCATTTGCCATATTTCATAGTCGTAGTGAGCAGCAATGGCAAATAATATCCTAATAGACTTTAGCATTGCCACTGGCGAGAAAGTTTCATCATAATCAACCCCTTGAGTTTGAGTGAAACCTTTTGCCACAAGTCTAGCTTTATATGTATCCAAGTTTCCATGTATGTCGGTTTTCTTCTTGAAAAGCCATTTGCAATCAACTAGCTTAGAGCTAGGAGGTTGCTCAACAAGTTCCCACACTTGGTTTTCATACATGGATTGCATTTCGGCGTTCATGGCATCCTGCCATTTATCTTTATCAATCCTTGATAAAGCATCTTCGTAGTTTGTTGGTTCATCCAAATCAACCGTATAGCAACCATCCACGAGAAACCCATATCTCTCGGGAGGATTACTAATCCTACTAGATCTTTGAACGTCTTGTGTATTTTGATCATCCACTTGATCATTTTCAACATCCTCATGTTGAGTACTAGTGCCAACCAATTGTGTATCATCGGCTTGATCTTGTACCTCTACAAGATCTATCTTCCTCTCACCATCACCTTCCATAAGGAACTTGGTTTCAAGGAATTCCGCCTTTCGAGCAACAAATACCGTTTGCTCGGATGGATCATAGAAGTAATATCCCATGTCATCTTTGGGATATCCTATGAAGATACACTTTGTGGATCGAGCATGTAGCTTATTTGCTACATAACGCTTAGGATAAGCTTCACATCCCCATACTCTCAAGTATGTAAGAGAAGGAGGTTTTCCAAACCACATCTCATGAGGAGTTCATTCCACTTTCTTGGTTGGGGCCATATTTAAAATACGAGCCGCGGAGCTTAGACAATAACCCCAAAATGATAGAGGTAACGAGCTTCTTGCCATCATAGATCGAACCATATCCATTAGGGTTCGGTTTCTCCTTTCGGAAACTCCATTAAGTTGGGGTGTTCCGGGTGGAGTAAGTTGTGAGATAATCCCACAACTCCTAAGATGATCTTGGAAGGTATCGCTTAGGTATTCACCTCCTCTATCGGTACGTAGTACCTTAATTGTCTTATTGAGTTGATTTTGTACTTCGTTTTGATATTCTTTGAATGCTTCAAACGTTTCGTCCTTGTGTCTTAATAAGTAGACATATCCGAAACGACTAAAGTCATCAATGAAAGTAACAAAGTATCTTTCACCATTCCTAGTCATGGGTTTAAAGGGTCCACATACATCCGAATGTATTAATCCCAATAAATCTTTAGCCCTTTCATAGGTCCCTTTGAAAGGCGCTTTAGTCATCTTGCCTTGTAAACAAGATTCACATACATCAAACGAATCCATTTCATTTGATTTCAAAAGTCCATTCCTTTGAAGTGTATGCATTCGGTTCTTGTTTATGTGACCAAGGCGACAATGCCATAAGTAGGAATCACTTAAATCCCTTTTGAGTTTCTTGGTGCTTGTATGGTACATTGAGCTACTAGATAATGTGTCATCGTGAACCAACTCATAAATTCCATTTGAAGGTGAAGCCTTGAAATAGAATACATTATCTAAATAAAAGTGGATATCATCATTAACAAAATTAGGATTAAAACCACATTGTTTCAAACGGGAAACAGAAATAATGTTTCGACATAAGTCGGGTGCATACAAAACATCATTCAAAATAAGTTCCAAGCCACTTGGAAGTTTTAACACAAAGTCTCCTTGAGCTTTCACTTGCACTTTGGCTCCATTACCCATGTAGAGACTTGATGTTCCCGTTTGCTTGCTACTTCTTTTGAACCCCTGCAATGAATTGCAAATGTGAGTTCCACATCCAGTGTCTAATACCCATGTATTAGAAGAAGTAATACTAAGCTCTATATATACCATATATATATTACCTGAGGTTTGCCCTGCATCCCTCTTGTCCTTCAACTCCTTAAGATAAACCGGACAGTTTCGTTTCCAATGACCCATCTCACCGCAACCGAAACATGGGTCTTCCTTGGGGTTTGCCTTCTCGGCTACCTTTTGCTTCTTAGCTTTGTTCTTGGTTGGGGCAACCATCTTCCCCTTCCCTTTGCCTTGATGGGCGGGTCCTTTCCTCTTAGCCACCTTTGGCTTAGAGGTGTTACCTTTGGATCCACCTTGATCGATTGCTAACACGGGTAAAGCCCTTTTACCCATGCTAGTTTCCGCCGTTCTAAGCATACCATGAAGCTCACCTATGCTCTTATCCATCCCATTCATATTGTAATTAATTACAAATTGATCAAACCTTTTTGATAGGGAGTTAAGGATAAGATCGGTGGCTAACTCATTGGATATGTTTAGGTTAAGTTGGTTAGCACGATCGATAAGGCTTTTCATCTTGAGTACATAAGATGAAACCGATTGGGTATCGTCCATACGACAAGCATGTAGCGCCCGAACCGTTTCGAAGCGCTCGACACGCGCTTGTTGGAGAAACATCTCCTTCAATTGCGTTATCATGTCGTATGCACTATGATGCTCGAAATCCTTTTGGAGTTCGGGAATCATAGTCCCAAGCATTAGGCATGAGACTTGAAGGGAGTCGTGGCAATACTTATCGTAAGAGGCCATTGCCTCCACATCATTCTCATCCGGTTGATCGGGAATGGGGTCCTCAAGCACATACATTTTATCCTCTTGTTTGAGGACAATCCGAAGATTGCGGAACCAATCCATAAAGTTTGTATGGTTGAGTTTGTCTTTCTCTAAGAGAGACCTTAATGATAGGTGGTTCAGGTTAAGTGGTGCGTTTGGAATGTTGTTGTTGTTATTGGCGGCCATCTACAAAATTAACAAAGTTCGTTTAAGTATCGATTTTAATTTAACATTCAATACCCTTTTTAATTGACTTATTAAATATTAGAATCCAACGGTAAATCAAATTTCGGGTAGGTGACCTTTATCCCGTTATTTGATTTAGCTAGGTAGTCATTATATGACAATTGCAATCCTTTTGCAACTTCTAAGTTATGGGATCATGCAATCCTTTTACATGGCATATTTATCCCATCAACGCCTATTTGTTCATCATGCTTCGGTGACCCTAAGTTCATGATTCCCAAATCAAGTCGTCCTACTTGTGTAAACATGTAGACTTAACATACAAGTGGTTAGGTGACCTTTATCCCACATGTATGCGAAGTGTACCTTATTCATATTAGTTCGCTCATGACGGTTAGGTGACCTTTATCCCATCAAGAGTTTCCTAATACGTCTAAGTGTTTCCACAAAAGGATGGCGTTTAACTTGTTTGCCTTGTTAATAAGGGATTTTGAGTTTTCGTTAATTCTAGTTTAGGAAAACATTTACACCATACACCAACATGCATTTAGTGTATGGTTTATTTGAAAATCCATTTTTCATATCTTGTAATTAAGCCAATTACTTAATATAAACCATTTTATATGTATGATCCTTATCATGTCCTTAATAACCGTTTATTAAAGTCCTTTTACCATTTCAATTTAACCATTTTAAATTGTCGTTTTGCATGTGATTAATAACTTCTAATTTAACCAATTAAATTTTAGTTTTGTTTGTTGTTAACTTGTGTGATTAACTTGTAGCATACAAACATACAATCCACAATCATACAAGAAATTAAAACAACCACGCATGCAAAACAAAGATGTTCACAATCTAGCCATTTTGGTAGGCATTTGTTTAGCCGAAAACAAATGCCACCGGTTAAGGGGTTATAACACAAAGTTAGAGATTTCAAAATCTCCCACTCAATCTTGCATCCAAATGCTTCTTCTTGTGTTCTTCATCTTGCATCTTCATCTTTTACAAAATATATCCTAATACATTTTGTCTAGAAAATGAAAATACCACCTAATCTATTTTACATACCAAATATAAAATAAATTACATAACCAAAATAATATTATTACAAACCAATTGAATAAATATTATTACAAACCATAAGAATGAATTAAAACAACCAAACATACATGCAACCATACACAAGGTCAAGGCTAAGATTGTGAACAACATGCAACCAAAATTTGAACCAAATAAAAGAGCCCATAACCCATTTTGGGACTCCTATAATTCGGCCCAAAATTCACACCCACCCAAAACCATAAATTTTTACATTTTACAATCATGCATGTACATAAAATGCAAAGTTATGGTGAGTTCAAAAAACATCTCGAAGCATATTTCAACAACTTCGGCTCTAGATACCAATGTTGGGATTTAACAAGTTTCATAATGCTTAAAACCTTTTAAGAATCAAATTAAAGCGGAAGCATGAAATTATTACCAATTGAACTTGTTAATCTTTAACCTTTTAAAGTTAAATCCCAATTAGGATCAAGTTGTGAAATAAGCTTACAAACTACAAGCAAGAATAAGATGTTATATCTATTCCAAGCTAGTTGAAATTGATGAAGATGATGATGTTGAATGGAGCTTCAAATGGATGAAACCTCAAGTAGTTATACCCCAAACTTGTGCACCAACACCCTAGCTTTGGTTAGGATTTAATTACACTTGAATGTTACTTGCAAAAACCAAACTTTGAACTCCTTTGAGCACCTAAAAGGCCACGGCAGCCAGCTCAAAAAATGGGAGAGAAAAGTGCAGAATTTTACAAGTATTGATGTGTATTTGCATGTGTTAGTTGGTCTTGTTGAATACCTTGGTTAATATGCACTTAGCATGTGAGTAACAAGCTAAAAGTTAAGTCAAAAGAGCATGCCTACTCCATACTCCCATGCCACTTCCAATTTTTTTATAAACTCATTTTATAAATCAAGATTTTATAAAACTAGTCTTTATAAAACTAGTTTTTATAAAACAAGATATTATAAGATGCATTTTTATAAACTTGCATATTATTTGTAATTTGTATTTTACAAAACCAACTTTGCAAAAATGTAACATAACTTTAATGAATTATTTAACCTATAAATAATTAAATCCATATTATAAGTTATGTTTACATTATTTTATAAAACCATTTTTATAAAATGCAACTTAACTTTATTAATTATTTAACCTATAAATAATTAAATTCTTGTTATATAAATTATACCATAATTTATATACACATCAAGTAATATTATTAAGAAAACCATTTTTCTTAAATTTCAAGTGTCGCGTATTTGATCAACGAACCAATCGTTAAAATCAAATACGAATAAGGTGTCGGTAAGTTTGTTATTGGGTATGACCCGACTTGGATCATAACACATTAGCCACATTAATTTAATACGTCTCTCGGGCATACGAAATACCTTCATGAATAATCCCTAAAGACTTTAGAAATTACATAACTTTTACGGAGTATTTATTCAATAAAATTGAAATTATGAATTAATACTTCATTATTTGTTGGTGTTTGTAACCCTTGCACCATATTCTCTAAAGCCACTACTCGAGCGCGAAGCTCGTTGACTTCTTCTATTACACCGGGGTGATTATCGGTTCGGACGAGCGGATAAATAAAATCTAGAATTTGATGTAGTATATAATCGTGATGAGATACTCTGAAAATGAGAGAGAAAATGGTGTTTCGGACCGGTTCGCCGGTAAGTGCTTCAGGTTCATCGCCAAGAGGGCAATGTGGTGGATGGAAGGGATCACCTTCTTCTTGTCTCCAATTATTGATGAGGCTACGAACCTATCCCCAATTTATCCAGAATAGATGATGGCTAATTGGTTGATCCATTCCGGTCACACTGCTTTCGGAGCTTGAGTGGGATTCCATATCGGAATTCGAGGGACTTGAACTAATGACGAATTCCATTTCGTTCGATTGAATAAAGAATTTTTCGATATGAAATGATTTTTCGGCTATCGGGTGGTATTCTAATTACATAGAATATCTATATATATAGCGCAAAAGATTTCGTAGATTACGGAGGAAATTACGGGATATGTCAGGCAAAGTTACAGTAACAGATACGCTAAGATATGGATTAGCAGATACGCTAAGATATGAATTTTGTCTATACACTATTCATGCAATCAATGCAGTAAGACGTGTCTAGACTAAGAATGATAAGCAGGCAATTTCCTACAAAAATGATAAGCAAAACTTTTGACATGCAGACACGGTCGAAGTCCAGGCTCATTAATGCATCCTAACGACTATCAGTTAGACACACTAATGCAGACCTGGTTCGCTAAGACCACCACTCTGATACCAACTGAAAGGACCCGTTCATATACATTATAAACGATTCACAATAGTTGATTACATCGCGAGGTATTTTGACCTCTATATGATACATTTTACAAACATTGCATTCGTTTTTAAAAGACAAACTTTCTTTACAACGAAAGTTGACGGCATGCACACCATTTCATAATACATCAAACTATAATTGACATAATAATAATCTTGATGAACTCAATGACTCGAATGCAACGTCTTTCAAAATATGCCATGAATGACTCCAAGTAATATCCTTAAAATGAGCTAATGCACAGCGGAAGATTTCTTTTATACCTGAGAATAAACATGCTTTAAAGTGTCAACCAAAAGGTTGGTGAGTTCATAGGTTTATCATAACAATCATTTCAATATATTAATAGACCACAAGATTTCCGTTTATAAATATATGTACACTCGCAAGTGTATAAGAGTATTCTGTAAATTGTAGGCACCCGGTAACAAGCCTTAACGTTCATGTTTTACCCACTGAAGTACACCAGATCAGGTGTGTTTAAAATAACCTCGAAGTACTAAAGCATCCCATAGTCAGGATGGGGTTTGTCAGGCCCAATAGATCTATCTTTAGGATTCGCGCCTACCGTACATAGACAAGTAGTTTAATGTTACCAAGCTAAGGGTATATTTCTTGTTTAAACCCACGTAGAATTAGTTTTAGTACTTGTGCCTATTTCGTAAAACATTTAAAAAAAAAAAACAGCGCATGTATTCTCAGTCCCAAAAATATATATAAAAGGGAGCAAATGAAACTCACCATACTGTATTTCGTAGTAAAAATACATATAACGTCATTTAACAAGTGCAAGGTTGGCCTCGGATTCACGAACCTATATTAATTATATATATTTATATGTTGGTCAATATTTGTCTAACAATTTTTGGTCAAGTCATAGTGTACCACAATCCTAATGCTCGAGACTAATATGCAAAAGTCAACAAAAGTCAACTTGACCCAAAATGACTTCTAAAATTTATACGTGTTTATTATATAACTTAACTATAGTCGTTTTATATATTTAAATATATTTATTAGATTTTATAATAATAAAAGTCATTTATTAATAAAAATTTATATTAACGTTTATATATGATAAAATATACTTTTATATATCTTAAGTAGTAAAATTTATAAAGTTCACTTAATATCTTAAAACTATAGTGGTAAGTATTATTAATGTAATTATATTACGCGCGGTGAAAAATATCTTTGTATCCCCTATTTATTTGATAAAATAATATTGATCATAATAATAATAAGTAAAAGTTGTATTATTTTATAATAATAATAATTATTATTCTATAAAAAAAATAACAATATTTATGTTTACTAAAAATGTTATTATGATAAAATGATAATACTAACATAATAGTAATAATGATATTTTATAATAACAATGATATTTCTATTAAAATAATAACGACGATAGTAATAATAATCATTTTAACAATAATACTAAAATTCAGTTGACTATAACTTCAAATCCGTTCATCGAAACCATTCGATATCTAAATGAAAAGTTCTTAATTTTTCGCTAGCTTTCCAATGACATGCATATCATATACCCTATCTCAGTATCATATGTATCTAATTCAGGATTCAACAAACCTATCTAAGGACAATATCGAATGTACAAGCATGCATAATCCTATATACTCGAGCACTAGTCAGGGATACACTATTGATATATAAAAGTTAAGTTATGAGTGCTCACGTATCAATATTGAGATTCAATATTGCAGGAAAGTACGTAGACGCAACGGAGATGATAAACACTAGATTGACCTCACGAGCATACCCATGAACCATACCCATCACCTCCATAGCTATAACCCATAATTTCCTTAGCTTCGACTCATTCAAAAAACTATTTTGAAATCACTCGGACATCACTCCGTCGTAATATTTTATGTATACTAATAATATCTTGAAATAATACAGAGCAAATATATATATATATGTAAATCGATTGAGAGAGTTTAGAGAAATATATTTTCAAGTTTCTATGAAATAATGAAACCTATTGAATTCTATTTATAATAGATTTTTGAATTATTAAAGTATGAATTATCAAAGTGAATTATTAAAGTATGAATTATTAAAGTGAATTATTAAAGTATGAATTATTAAAGTGAATTATTAAAGTATGAATTATTAAAGTTAAATTAAATTAAAAGTAAAGTAAAGGTAAAGTTAAAGTATAGTAAAATTATAAAAACTATGTATGTATAATACGCGTATAAATATATATAATATTAATTTAAATCGTTATATATATTTAATGAAATAAAATATAAATATCGTTATATTTATTATACTGGTTAAGTAATGAGTTGTCAAAAGTGATTCTAGATATATATAAAAGTTATATACGTTTTAATAATAAAGTTCTTTTTAAACTGAAAACGTTTTTGTACGTTTGAAAATAGATTAATAGAATATTTTGGAAACCAATTCTCCACTAGCTTTTGTCTAACTTTCGTAAATGACACTTTTTATTTTTATTTATAAATAGCTTTACAAATTATTCCGAATATCGTTAAGAGGAATAGATTTCTCAAATCATAGTGGACCTCTCAACAGAGACTTGTAATCATAATTCAATGTTTCTGATAATTCAATCATTTAATATATATATATTTTTTTAATTTCTTCGATAATCATATTGAAACAAATACGTTCATATAAAGCATTATACTTTTAAATACTTTGTTGACATTTTCAATTTATAAAATATACACATATACATACATATTCATATATGTTCATTTAATGGTTTGTGAATCATTGGAATTTGGTCGAGGTTTAAATGAATGTATAAACATAGTTTAAAATCCTTGAGATTTAACTTAACAAACATTGCTTATCGTGTCAGAATAATATAAAGATAAAGTTTAAATTTAGTCGGAAATTTCCGGGTCGTCACAATAACCAATTGGTACGTTCCTTTAGCTTTTTACTTTATTTTAATTAATAATTAATAATTAATAATTATAAATATATTAATAATAATAATAATAATAATGATAATAATTATATTATTAATAATAATAAATAATAGTGATAATCTTAACAACAATGATAGTAATAACTATTAATAACAATATTATAAACGATATTATTAATGATGATAATAATAAATTGTATAAATTTTATATCAATATTTATAATTTTAAATATTGATTTTTAATGATTAAGATAATATTAATATTAATACTAATCATAATAATAACTAAATTCCTAATTTTCCTACTAATTATGATAATTATATTATTAGTGATATAGCAAATTAAATGTATAAATTTTCATATATCTATAAATTATATATTGAAACTAATAATATAGCTAATACAAATATTAATATGAATATTAACAATAAAAAAAAAGATGTCATTAATGATAATACACTTAATATATCACTTATATTCAAACTTGTATTTTTTTTATACAATATCATTTATTATTTACGTATTATATGATGTGATCACTTTTACTAAGTAATTAATATTCGTATATATATTTTATAACATCATATATATATATTTGTATATATATCAATATATAATGATAGTAATTTAATTATTCTAATTGTTATTTTACATTCTAAATTCTAATGATTCATTTCTATTTCATTATTTTCAATACCTATATTTATATCTATTTTTATATATATACATTTATATTTATTTGCAACACTTGTTCGTGAATCGTCGGGAATTGGTCAAAGGTTAATTGCATTCATGTAAACAGTTCCAGCATTTTTAGACTTAACATTTTAGACTTTGCTCATCGTGTCGAAATCATATAAAGATTAAAGTTTAAATTTGATCGGAAATTTCCGGGTCATCACAATGTTGATCTAGGATCCAACAGTCAAGTTTAAAGAATTAATGAAAGTTGGCACCGATAATGATTACTAAAAATCAACGCTGAGGATGAGCAGCCTATTATTGAAGAACCACTTGAGATGCTTGCATCTCTTGCAAAAATTTTCCACCCTCAATAAATCAGTAGATACAAGACGTTGGTTGATGAGCCATTTGGACAGGAGCCAGAGAGAATAATGAACCTAGTGTTGCAAGTTGCATTTGAAGGAAAATCATTTATTGACACTCGGGTATATTTTAAAACTTCTAGAAATCTAAAAAATAAAATTTTATATATCTTATTCACCACTCGAGGTGTAAATGACTGGCTCACCTTATTGATTTATACAACTTTTTCCACTGACTTCACCCACTGTCCGATTAAGTGTGGGGTAAGTTAAATCCCACTAGGAAAAAATGTTAATGTGGGGTCGAGTCAAGCTTATGACTTGTTAATAAATACGAACTTGTTATTTTCTTTTTATAGTGTTACTTTTATTTTGTTTATTTGAATAAATGGGGTGACTTGGAGGGTGTTCGGTTGGAATCTACGGATATTCGAGTTCAACTTTCTACCACTTTTCGCTTACTACTCATCGCCCCGGGGAAGTTGTCTCTCCTTTTTATTTTTGCCTTCTTTTATTTTATCATTGTACTATGATTTTGTGCAAGTGAGTGCATTGCACGATCTTGAGTTTGAGGGAGGGTTGGATTCTTCACTTGAAAAACTCTGCACATGAATAATTTTTTTTTCACTTAAAATCTATACACTTTTATTTATTTTTCCAGGCATGAAATGTTTTGATAACTTTAAATTTTATGAGATGTTAAACCCTTAGTATTTAAGTTATTCTCTGTATTTCAATAGTTGACATGTGAGGATTATTGCTTTCACCTTAAATTTTTATTTAGGGATTCATGTTTACTTTTACTATGAGGGTTAAAAGAAAGATTTAAATAAAGACTTGTGAATTTTTAAAGATTAATTTATGGACAATGAATGATCACTTTTGTGATGTAAAACAGAATAAGAGACTTTTAGGAATTTTTGCTAGTAATCTAGTCTAATTATTTTAATTTTTGATTATTAATGTTGAATTTACTCTCACTTTATCTTTTTAGATTTAGTAACATCAAGTGACAGTGCAACTTAAATTTACTTAGAAAGAATTTGGTTTAAATTAGAATTTCAAATATAAGTAGCTATTATATTAAAGTGTTTGTGGCTTTTTGGCTAGCTTGCCAGCGTGGGATTCCTAGGTTCCACATTGGATTTCATGATTTACTCATTAATATTGAAGTGCATAATCGTCACTAGTGCAACACTTGTAGAGTTTACTCTTTCCTATACAAAGGTCGAAATGAATTACTTTTATGTCACAAACCACCATCATATATCAAATAAATCTGTCACCATCATATACATCCATTTACACCATGTTACATCATCATTATGTTTGTTGTCTTTAGTGTTGTTATTTGAAGATATGAGAAGGCATCTATATGAGAACAAGAAAAAAAATTGAAAAAAGAAGAAAAAAGATTTGAAAGCTAAACTTAAAGTTGTAGTCTCCGAGATTTGGGCACTTAGATTCTTTGGGGTGCTAGATCACCTAGCCACCTAAAACCTTTTTCCGGTTTGGGATCGGTTGGTCGAAAGTTCACTATATGGATGAAGTAAGTTACGGTCTTAAAGTAAAGTGATCATATAAAGAATATTGCAAATATGTGAAACGATTGTGGACTTATATCCCCTACCATAAGGCATAATAAGCATGGATTCACTGAATGCATAAGAGTTGTTATCATTACTTTTATTATACTATTGGTGAACCATATCCACATGGCTTATAATGTAGGGTATTTCTAATTAGAATTAGGAGGTTCATGGTGAAATGTCCCGTTCTTATTGATTAAAAATGTTCCATATTAATTGATTTCGTTGCGAGATTTTGACCTCTATATGAGACATTTTTCAAAGACTGCATTCATTTTTAAAACAAACCATAACCTTTATTTCATAAATAAAGGTTTAAAAAGCTTTACGTAGATTATCAAATAATGATAATCTAAAATATCCTGTTTACACACGACCATTACATAATGGTTTACAATACAAATATGTTACATCGAAATCAGTTTCTTGAATGCAGTTTTTACACAATATCATACAAACATGGACTCCAAATCTTGTCCTTATTTTAGTATGCAACAGCGGAAGCTCTTAGTATTCACCTGAGAATAAACATGCTTTAAATGTCAACAAAAATGTTGGTGAGTTATTGGTTTAACCTATATATATCAAATCGTAACAATAGACCACAAGATTTCATATTTCAATACACATCCCATACATAGAGATAAAAATTATTCATAAGGTGAACACCTGGTAACCGACATTAACAAGATGCATATATAAGAATATCCCCATCATTCTGGGACACCCTTCGCATATGATATAAATTTCGAAGTACTAAAGCATCCGGTACTTTGGATGGGGTTTGTTAGGCCCAATAGATCTATCTTTAGGATTCGCGTCAATTAGGGTGTCTGTTCCCTAATTCTTAGATTACCAGACTTAATAAAAAGGGGCATATTCGATTTTGATAATTCAACCATAGAATGTAGTTTCACGTACTTGTGTCTATTTTGTAAATTATTTATAAAACCTGCATGTATTCTCATCCCAAAAATATTAGATTTTAAAAGTGAGACTATAACTCACTTTCACAGATTTTTACTTCGTCGGGAAGTAAGACTTAGCCACTGGTTGATTCACGAACCTATAACAATATATACATATATATCAAAGTATGTTCAAAATATATTTACAACACTTTTAATATATTTTGATGTTTTAAGTTTATTAAGTCAGCTGTCCTCGTTAGTAACCAACAACTAGTTGTCCACAGTTAGATGTACAGAAATAAATCGATAAATATTATCTTGAATCAATCCACGACCCAGTGTATATGTATCTCAGTATTGATCACAACTCAAACTATATATATTTTGGAATCAACCTCAACCCTGTATACCTAACTCCAACATTCACATATAGAGTGTCTATGGTTGTTCCGAAATATATATAGATGTGTCGACATGATAGGTCGAAACATTGTATACGTGTCTATGGTATCTCAAGATTACATAATATACAATACAAGTTGATTAAGTTATGGTTGGAATAGATTTGTTACCAATTTTCACGTAGCTAAAATGAGAAAAAATATCCAATCTTGTTTTACCCATAACTTCTTCATTTTAAATCCGTTTTGAGTGAATAAAATTGCTATGGTTTCATATTGAACTCTATTTTTTGAATCTAAACAGAAAAAGTATAGATTTATAGTCGGAAAAATAAGTTACAAGCCATTTTTTAAAGGTAGTCATTTCAGTCGAAAGAACGACGTCTAGATGACCATTTTAGAAAACATACTTCCACTTTGAGTTTAACCTTTCATGTTCATAATAAAAATTATTTTCCCAGAATAACAACTTTTAAATCAAAGTTTATCATAGTTTTTAATTAACTAACCCAAAACAGCCCGCGGTGTTACTACGACGGCGTAAATCCGGTTTTACGGTGTTTTTCGTGTTTCCAGGTTTTAAATCATTAAGTTAGCATATCATATAGATATAGAACATGTGTTTAGTTGATTTTAAAAGTCAAGTTAGAAGGATTAACTTTTATTTGCGAACAAGTTTAGAATTAACTAAACTATGTTCTAGTGATTACAAGTTTAAACCTTCGAATAAGATAGCTTTATATGTATGAATCGAATGATGTTATGAACATCATTACTACCTCAAGTTCCTTGGATAAACCTACTGGAAATTATAAAAATAGATCTAGATTCAAAGGATCCTTGGATGGCTTGAAAGTTCTTGAAGCAGAATCATGACACGAAAACAATTTCAAGTAAGATTTCCACTCGAAATAAGATTGTTATAGTTATAGAAATTGAATTAAAGTTTGAATATGATTATTACCTTGTATTAGAAAGATAACCTACTGTAAGTAACAAAGGTTTCTTGATCTTGGATGATTATTTGGAATGGATTTAGAAAACTTGGAAGTAAACTTGCAATCTTGGAAGTATTCTTGATTTTATGAAACTAGAACTTTTGGAATTTATGAAGAACACTTGGAACTTGAAGATAGAACTTGAGAGAGATCAATTAGATGAAGAAAATTGAAGAATGAAAGTGTTTATAGGTGTTTTTGTTCATTGGTGTATGGATTAGATATAAAGGATATGTAATTTTGTTTTCATGTAAATAAGTCATGAATGATTACTCATATTTTTGTAATTTTATGAGATATTTCATGCTAGTTGCCAAATGATGGTTCCCACATGCGTTAGGTGACTCACATGGGCTGCTAAGAGCTGATCATTTGAGTGTATATACCAATAGTACATACATCTAAAAGCTGTGTATTGTACGAGTACGAATACGGGTGCATACGAGTAGAATTGTTGATGAAACTGAACGAGGATGTAATTGTAAGCATTTTTGTTAAGTAGAAGTATTTTGATAAGTATCTTTAAGTCTTTCAAAAGTGTGTGAATACATATTAAAACACTACTTGTATATACATTTTAACTGAGTCGTTAAGTCATCGTTAGTCGTTACATGTAAACGTTGTTTTGAAACCTTTAGGTTAACGATCTTGTTGAATGTTGTTAACCCATTGTTTATTATAACAAATGAGATGTTAAATTGTTATATTATCATGATATTATGATATATAATATATCTTAGTATGATATATATACAGTTAAATGTCGTTACAACGATAATCGTTACATATATGTCTCGTTTCGAAATCATTAAGTTAGTAGTCTTATTTTTACATATGTATTTCATTGTTAATACACTTAGTAATATATTTACTTGTCATTTAACATAATTAACCAAGTGTATCAATATCTTAATATGATTCATATGTACCTAGTAAGACACTTTTATAACGATAATCGTTATATATATCGTTTTCGAGTTTCTTAAATTAATAGTCTCATTTTTATGTATATAACTCATTGTTAAAATACCTAATGAGATACATACTTATAATAAAATCATGTTAACTAAATATATAACCATATATATGTCAT
Source organism: Rutidosis leptorrhynchoides (assembly GCF_046630445.1). NCBI lineage: Eukaryota > Viridiplantae > Streptophyta > Magnoliopsida > Asterales > Asteraceae > Rutidosis > Rutidosis leptorrhynchoides. The sequence goes on from NC_092340.1 coordinate 171,446,729, forward strand.
CGTATAGTTTTTACAAGTTTTAACGTTCGTGAATCACCGATCAACTTGGATGGTCAATTGTATATATGAAACCTATTTCAATTAATCAAGTCTTAACAAGTTTGATTGCTTAACATGTTGGAAACACTTAATCATGTAAATAAAAATTTCATTTAATATATATATAAACATGGAAAAGTTCGGGTCACTACAGTACCTACCCGTTAAATAAATTTCGTCCCGAAATTTTAAGCAGTTGGAGGTGTTGACGTATCTTCTGGAAATAAATGCGGGTATTTCTTCTTCATCTGATCTTCACGCTCCCAAGTGAACTCTGGTCCTCTACGAGCATTCCATCGAACCTTAACAATCGGTATCTTGTTTTGTTTAAGTCTCTTAACCTCACGATCCATTATTTCGACGGGTTCTTCAATGAATTGAAGTTTTTCATTGATTTGGATTTCGTCCAACGGAATAGTGAGATCTTCTTTAGCAAAACATTTCTTCAAATTTGAGACGTGGAAAGTGTTATGTACAGCCGCGAGTTGTTGAGGTAGCTCCAGTTGGTAAGCTACTGGTCCGACACGATCTATAATCTTGAATGGTCCAATGTACCTTGGATTTAGTTTCCCCCGTTTACCAAATCGAACAACGCCTTTCCAAGGTGAAACCTTAAGCATGACCATTTCTCCAATTTCAAACTCTATATCTTTTCTTTTACTGTCCGCGTAGCTCTTTTGTTGACTCTGGGCGGTTTTCAATCTTTGTTGAATTTGGATGATTTTCTCGGTAGTTTCTTGTATTATCTCTGGACCCGTAATCTGTCTATCCCCCACTTCACTCCAACAAATTGGAGACCTGCACTTTCTACCATAAAGTGCTTCAAACGGCGCCATCTCAATGCTTGAATGGTAGCTGTTGTTGTAGAAAAATTCTGCTAACGGTAGATGTCGATCCCAACTGTTTCCGAAATCAATAACACAAGCTCGTAGCATGTCTTCAAGTGTTTGTATCATCCTTTCGCTCTGCCCATTAGTTTGTAGATGATAGGCAGTACTCATGTCTAGACGAGTTCCTAATGCTTGCTGTAATGTCTGCCAGAATCTTGAAATAAATCTGCCATCCCTATCAGAGATAATAGAGATTGGTATTCCATGTCTGGAGACGACTTCCTTCAAATACAGTCGTGCTAACTTCTCCATCTTGTCATCTTCTCTTATTGGCAGGAAGTGTGCTGACTTGGTGAGATGATCAAGTATTACCCAAATACTATCATAACCACTTGTAGTCCTTGGCAATTTAGTAATGAAATCCATGGTAATGTTTTCCCATTTCCATTCCGGGATTTCAAGTTGTTGTAGTAGACCTGAAGGTTTCTGATGTTCAGCTTTGACCTTAGAACACGTCAAACATTCTCCTACATATTTAGCAATATCGGCTTTCATACCTGGCCACCAAAAAAAGTTTCTTAAGATCCTTGTACATCTTCCCCGTTCCGGGATGTATTGAGTATCTGGTTTTATGAGCTTCTCTAAGTACCATTTCTCTCATATCTCTAAATTTTGGTACCCAAATCCTTTCAGCCCTATACCGGGTTCCGTCTTCCAGAATATTAAGATGCTTCTCCGATCCTTTGGGTATTACATCCTTTAAATTTCCCTCTTTTAAAACTCCTTGTTGCGCCTCCTTTATTTGAGTAGTAAGGTTAGTGTGAATCATTATATTCATAGATTTTACTCGAATGGGTTCTCTGTCCTTTCTGCTCAAGGCGTCGGCTACCACATTTTCCTTCCCCGGGTGATAACGAATCTCAAAGTCGTAATCATTCAACAATTCAATCCACCTACGCTGCCTCATATTCAGTTGTTTCTGATTAAATATGTGTTGAAGACTTTTGTGGTCGGTATATATAATAATTTTGACCCCATATAAGTAGTGCCTCCAAGTCTTTAATGCAAAAACAACCGCGCCTAATTCCAAATCATGCATCGTATAATTTTGCTCGTGAATCTTCAATTGTCTAAACGCATAAGCAATCACCTTCGTCCGTTGCATTAATACACAACCGAGACCTTGCTTTGATGCGTCACAATAAATCACAAAATCATCATTCCCTTCAGGCAACGACAATATAGGTACCGTAGTTTGCTTTTTCTTCAATAATTGAAACGCCTTCTCTTGTTCATCCTTCCATTCAAATTTCTTCCCTTTATGCGTTAATGCAGTCAAGGGTTTTGCTATTTTGGAGAAATCTTGGATGAATCTTCTGTAGTAACCAGCCAATCCTAAAAATTGACGTATATGCTTCGGAGTTTTTGGGATTTCCCACTTTTCAACAGTTTTGAACTTTGTCGGGTCCACCTGGATACCTTCTTTGTTCACTATGTGACCGAGGAATTGAACTTCTTCCAACCAAAATGCACACTTTGAAAACTTAGCGTACAGTTTTTCTTTCCTCAATACTTCTAGCACTTTTCTCAAATATTCTTCGTGCTCTTGATCATTCTTTGAGTAAATAAGTATGTCATCGATGAAAACAATGACAAACTTGTCAAGATATGACCCACACACTCGGTTCATAAGGTCCATGAACACAGCTGGTGCGTTAGTCAATCCAAACGGCATAACCATAAACTCGTAATGACCATAACGCGTCCTAAAAGAAGTTTTTGGATTATCATCCTCCTTTACTCGCATTTGATGATATCCAGAACGTAAATCGATCTTCGAATAAACCGACTAGCCTTGTAGTTGATCAAATTAGTCGTCAATTCTGGCAGTGGATAACGGTTTTTGATGGTAAGTTTGTTCAACTCTCTGTAGTCAATACACAACCTAAATGTACCATCCTTCTTCTTGACAAACAAAACAGGAGCTCCCCATGGTGATGTGCTTGGTCGAATGAAACCACGTTCTAATAGTTCTTGTAGTTGGCTTTGCAGTTCTTTCTGTAGTGACCCGAACTTTTCCATGTTTATATATATTAATTGAGATTGATATTTACATGATTAAATGTTTCCAACATGTTAAGCAATCAAACTTGTTAAGACTTGATTAATTGAAATAGGTTTCATATAGACAATTGACCACCCAAGTTGACCGGTGATTCACGAACGTTAAAACTTGTAAAAAACTATATGATGACATATATATGGTTATATGTATAGTTAACATGATATTATGATAAGTAAACATATCATTAATTATATTAACAATGAACTACATATGTAAAAACAAGACTACTAACTTAATGATTTTGAAACGAGACATATATGTAACGTTTATCGTTGTAACGACATTTAATGTATATATATCATATTAAGAGATATTCGTACATCATAATATCATGATAATATAATAATTTAAAATCTCTTTTGATATTATAAACATTGGGTTAACAACATTTAACAAGATCGTTAACCTAAAGGTTTCAAAACAACACTTACATGTAACGACTAACGATGACTTAACGACTCAGTTAAAATGTATATACATGTAGTGTTTTAATATGTATTTATACACTTTTGAAAGACTTCAATACACTTATCAAAATACTTCTACTTAACAAAAATGCTTACAATTACATCCTCGTTCAGTTTCATCAACAATTCTACTCGTATGCACCCGTATTCGTACTCGTACAATACACAGCTTTTAGATGTATGTACTATTGGTATATACACTCCAATGATCAGCTCTTAGCAGCCCATGTGAGTCACCTAACACATGTGGGAACCATCATTTGGCAACTAGCATGAAATATCTCATAAGATTACAAAAATATGAGTAATCATTCATGACTTATTTACATGAAAACAAAATTACATATCCTTTATATCTAATCCATACACCAACGACCAAAAACACCTACAAACACTTTCATTCTTCAATTTTCTTCATCTAATTGAACTCTCTCAAGTTCTATCTTCAAGTTCTAAGTGTTCTTCATAAATTCCAAAAGTTCTAGTTTCATAAAATCAAGAATACTTTCAAGTTTGCTAGCTCACTTCCAATCTTGTAAGGTGATCATCCAACCTCAAGAAATCTTTGTTTCTTACAGTAGGTTATCATTCTAATACCAGGTAATAATCATATTCAAACTTTGGTTCAATTTCTATAACTATAACAATCTTATTTCAAGTGATGATCTTACTTGAACTTGTTTTCGTGTCATGATTTTGCTTCAAGAACTTTGAGCCATCCAAGGATCCATTGAAGCTAGATCCATTTTTCTCTTTTCCAGTAGGTTCATCCAAGGAACTTAAGGTAGTAATGATGTTCATAACATCATTCGATTCATACATATAAAGCTATCTTATTCGAAGGTTTAAACTTGTAATCACTAGAACATAGTTTAGTTAATTCTAAACTTGTTCGCAAACAAAAGTTAATCCTTCTAACTTGACTTTTAAAATCAACTAAACACATGTTCTATATCTATATGATATGCTAACTTAATGATTTAAAACCTGGAAACACGAAAAACACCGTAAAACCGGATTTACGCCGTCGTAGTAACACCGCGGGCTGTTTTGGGTTAGTTAATTAAAAACTATGATAAACTTTGATTTAAAAGTTGTTATTCTGAGAAAATGATTTTTATTATGAACATGAAACTATATCCAAAAATTATGGTTAAACTCAAAGTGGAAGTATGTTTTCTAAAATGGTCATCTAGACGTCGTTCTTTCGACTGAAATGACTACCTTTACAAAAACGACTTGTAACTTATTTTTCCGACTAGAAACCTATACTTTTTTTGTTTAGATTCATAAAATAGAGTTCAATATGAAACCATAGCAATTTGATTCACTCAAAACGGATTTAAAATGAAGAAGTTATGGGTAAAACAAGATTGGATAATTTTTCTCATTTTAGCTACGTGAAAATTGGTAACAAATCTATTCCAACCATAACTTAATCAACTTGTATTGTATATTATGTAATCTTGAGATACCATAGACACGTATACAATGTTTCGACCTATCATGTCGACACATCTATATATATTTCGGAACAACCATAGACACTCTATATGTGAATGTTTGAGTTAGCTATACAGGGTTGAGGTTGATTCCAAAATATATATAGTTTGAGTTGTGATCAATACTGAGATACGTATACACTGGGTCGTGGATTGATTCAAGATAATATTTATCGATTTATTTCTGTACATCTAACTGTGGACAACTAGTTATAGGTTACTAATGAGGACAGCTGACTTAATAAACTTAAAACATCAAAATATATTAAAAGTGTTGTAAATATATTTTGAACATACTTTGATATATATGTATATATTGTTATAGGTTCGTGAATCAACCAGTGGCCAAGTCTTACTTCCCGACGAAGTAAAAATCTGTGAAAGTGAGTTATAGTCCCACTTTTAAAATCTAATATTTTTGGGATGAGAATACATGCAGGTTTTATAAATGATTTACAAAATAGACACAAGTACGTGAAACTACATTCTATGGTTGAATTATCGAAATCGAATATGCCCCTTTTTATTAAGTCTGGTAATCTAAGAATTAGGGAACAGACACCCTAATTGACGCGAATCCTAAAGATAGATCTATTGGGCCTAACAAACCCCATCCAAAGTACCGGATGCTTTAGTACTTCGAAATTTATATCATATCCGAAGGGTGTCCCGGAATGATGGGGATATTCTTATATATGCATCTTGTTATTGTCGGTTACCAGGTGTTCACCATATGAATGATTTTTATCTCTATGTATGGGATGTGTATTGAAATATGAAATCTTGTGGTCTATTGTTACGATTTGATATATATAGGTTAAACCTATAACTCACCAACATTTTTGTTGACGTTTAAAGCATGTTTATTCTCAGGTGAATATTAAGAGCTTCCGCTGTTGCATACTAAAATAAGGACAAGATTTGGAGTCCATGTTTGTATGATATTGTGTAAAAACTGCATTCAAGAAACTGATTTCGATGTAACATATTTGTATTGTAAACCATTATGTAATGGTCGTGTGTAAACAGGATATTTTAGATTATCATTATTTGATAATCTACGTAAAGCTTTTTAAACCTTTATTTATGAAATAAAGGTTATGGTTTGTTTTAAAAAGGAATGCAGTCTTTGAAAAACGTCTCATATAGAGGTCAAAACCTCGCAACGAAATCAATTAATATGGAACGTTTTTAATCAATAAGAACGGGACATTTTAGTTGGTATCCGAGCGTTGGTCTTAGAGAACCAGAAAATTTGCATTAGTGTGTCTTATCGAGTTTGTTAGGATGCATTAGTGAGTCTGGACTTCGACCGTGTTTTCTTTAAAAATGATTGCTTAACATTTTTGTTGGAAACTATATATTTTTAACATATGAATATTATGTGATATATTAATCTCTTAACGTGTTTGATATTATGTGATAGATGTCTACCTCTAGAACAAGTCCCATTGACTCACCTAATAATAATGAAGAGTCAAATGTAAATTGGAATGATTTGTGGACTGATTCACAAGTTCCCGAAGAGGAACCGGAAGAAGAGTCGGAACCGGAAGAAGAATCGGAACCGGAAGAAGAATCGGAACCGGATGAAGAAATAGAACCGGTGGGGGAAATAATAAAACGGTTAAGTAAAAGAAAATCCTCAACCAACCGACCAAAGTTAATTATGGTCAATGGTGTTTCCGCCAAGGAAGCAAAATATTGGGAGGATTACCAATTCTCCGATGAATCGGATTCCGACGAGAATTCCGATGATGTTATAGAAATTACCCCAACTGAATTTAAAAAGGCAAAAGAAAATAATAAGGGAAAGGGCATAAAAATAGAGAAATTTAATTCCAACCCCGATGAACTTTATATGTATCGTCAACCCCCGAAGTCCTTAAGTTGTAACAATGACCCGGGAACCTCTAAACCACCAGGTTTTTCTAAACCAATGTGGATAACGACGGCTCGTATTAGGGGAACATCATATATCCCTAGAAACTTGGCAAAACGAACCAAAACCGAACAAGAAGAAACGAGCGAGTCGGAATAAGATAGTTATATTCGTGTGGTGTAATATATGTAATATAGTGTGCTTATGCTTTATGATATTTGTAAAAATTGCTTGTATTAATAAGTATTTTTTTTATGAATCTAACTCTTGTCTATTTTACAGTTTAAAAACACAAAATGGATAGACAACCCAATATTTTAAGAGACCTACCCGGAGACATGATTGATGAAATCTTGTCTAGAGTCGGCCAGAATTCTTCGGCACAACTATTTAAGGCGAGATCAGTTTGTAAGACATTCGAAGAACGTTCCAAGAATGTCTTGGTTTATAAGAGACTTTCGTTTGAAAGATGGGGGATATCACATTGGGAAACCCATAAGTTACGATGTGTTTACTTTGACGCATATATTGCGGGGAACCCAAATGCTATTTTACGCAACGGGTTAAGAAATTATTTTGACTCAATATATCCGAATATTGGACTTCGTGATTTAGAAAAAGCGGCTAACATGCAACATAAAGAAGCATGTTATGCTTACGGATTAGTAATGTTTGCTTCTCACCAAAGTGAGAACAAGAACATCGGGCTACAACTATTAAACAAAACGTTTCCACAAGTGACGGAGTCGGTAATTGGGGTAAGAAATGAGGTTTTTAGATTATTACGGGACTGTTGGACATTACGTAACCCTCGTCCCTTTGATGACGTTACAACACGCTGTCTTATCAACGGCCATAACGGTTATGTTGCACAAGACCAAGGATGGGAAGTAGTCCTAGTAAAACCAGAATGCATGACTTGTTTCTAGACGTATGAATTACGTGTCTTTATTGCCTTTGCCGAACGACTTGTGTACTAGCTAGAATTGTCTTCACAACTATCTTGTATCAAAGTTATTGTGTGCTATATTTCATGCTTTATGTAAAATAAGCGGTATTGTAAGTTTGTAAAATATTGTATAAAAGTTTGAACGCGAAATATTATTACAATCAGTTTTTCATATAGAATTGTAGTAGTTGAATTGTATATTAGCTACTAAGTATGAACTTAACGGGTAGGTACTACCCGAATTTAAACTTATAAAACGCTAATATGAAGAAAAAGCTTTTATAAATGAGTTCATATTATGCTACGAAATACTATTAACTACTCTTAATATTCTGTATGATTAACTTGTTCCATTTAACTATTTTGAAGGAAATGGCACCGACTACTCGACACACCGTGAATATGAATGAAGAGGAATTCCGTACTTTTCTAGCTTCAAACATAGCCGCAGTACAGGCTGCGCTACATACCAACAATAACCTTGGATCTAGCAGTACAGGAAATCGTGTAGGATGCACCTACAAAGAATTCACTGCCTGCAAACCTTTGGAATTTGATGGAACCGAAGGACCGATCGGATTGAAACGGTGGACCGAGAAGGTTGAATCGGTGTTTGCCATAAGTAAGTGTACTGAAGAGGACAAAGTGAAGTACGCTACGCATACCTTCACAGGTTCTGCGTTAACATGGTGGAATACCTATCTAGAGCAAGTGGGACAAGATGATGCGTACGCACTACCGTGGTCAGCATTCAAGCACTTGATGAACGAGAAGTACCGTCCCAGAACCGAGGTCAATAAGCTCAAGACAGAACTTAGAGGGTTACGAACCCAAGGATTTGATATTACCACGTACGAAAGACGATTCACAGAATTGTGCCTATTGTGTCCGGGAGCATTCGAAGATGAGGAAGAGAAGATCGACGCGTTTGTGAAAGGATTACCGGAAAGAATCCAAGAAGATATAAGTTCACACGAGCCCGCCTCCATACAACAGGCATGTAGAATGGCTCACAAACTAGTGAACCAGATTGAAGAAAGAATTAAAGAACAGACTGCTGAAGAGGCCAATGTGAAGCAAGTCAAAAGAAAGTGGGAGGAAAACGGTGATAAGAATCACCAATACAATAACAACAGCAATTACAACAATAATCGCAACAATTATCCCAACAATCGCAACATCAATCGCAACTACAACAAACGGCCCAACAACAACAACAACAACAACAACAACAGCAACTACAACAATCATCCCAACAACAATAATAACCGCAACAACAACAACAATCAGAAGCAACTATGCCAAAGGTGTGAAAAGAATCACTCTGGGTTCTGCACCAAATTTTGCAACAAGTGTAAAAGAAATGGTCATAGCGCGGCGAAGTGTGAGGTCTACGGACCAGGGGTTAATAGAACGAAAGGAACAAATGGTGTCGGAACGAGTAATGGCGGAGCAAGTAGTGTCGGAGCAAGTTATGCCAATGTAGTTTGTTATAAATGTGGAAAACCAGGCCACATTATTAGAAATTGCCCGAACCAGGAGAACACGAATGGACAAGGCCGTGGAAGAGTTTTCAATATTAATACGGTAGAGGCACAGGAAGACCCGGAGCTTGTTACGGGTACGTTTCTTATTGACAATAAATCTGCTTACGTTTTATTTGATTCGGGTGCGGATAGAAGCTATATGAGTAGAGATTTTTGTGCTAAATTAAGTTGTCCATTGACGCCTTTGGATAGTAAATTTTTACTCGAATTAGCAAATGGTAAATTAATTTCAGCAGATAATATATGTCGGAATCGAGAAATTAAACTGGTTAGCGAAACATTTAAGATTGATTTGATACCAGTAGAGTTAGGGAGTTTTGATGTGATAATCGGTATGGACTGGTTGAAAGAAGTGAAAGCGGAGATCGTTTGTTACAAAAATGCAATTCGCATTATACGAGAAAAAGGAAAACCCTTAATGGTGTACGGAGAAAAGGGCAACACGAAGCTACATCTTATTAGTAATTTGAAGGCACAAAAACTAATAAGAAAAGGTTGCTATGCTGTTCTAGCACACGTCGAGAAAGTACAAACTGAAGAAAAGAGCATCAATGATGTTCCCATTGCAAAAGAATTTCCCGATGTATTTCCGAAAGAATTACCGGGATTACCCCCACATCGATCCGTTGAATTTCAAATAGATCTTGTACCAGGAGCTGCACCAATAGCTCGTGCTCCTTACAGACTCGCACCCAGCGAGATGAAAGAACTGCAAAGCCAATTACAAGAACTTTTAGAGCGTGGTTTCATTCGACCAAGCACATCACCGTGGGGAGCTCCTGTTTTGTTTGTCAAGAAGAAAGATGGTACATTCAGGTTGTGTATCGACTACCGAGAGTTGAACAAACTTACCATCAAGAACCGCTACCCACTACCGAGAATCGACGACTTATTTGATCAACTACAAGGCTCGTCTGTTTATTCAAAGATTGACTTACGTTCCGGGTATCATCAAATGCGGGTGAAAGAAGATGATATTCCAAAGACTGCTTTCAGAACACGTTACGGTCATTACGAGTTTATGGTCATGCCGTTTGGTTTAACTAATGCACCAGCTGTGTTCATGGACCTTATGAACCGAGTGTGTGGACCATACCTTGACAAGTTTGTCATTATTTTCATTGATGACATACTTATTTACTCAAAGAATGACCAAGAACACGGTGAACATTTGAGAAAGGTGTTAGAAGTATTGAGGAAGGAAGAATTGTACGCTAAGTTTTCAAAGTGTGCATTTTGGTTGGAAGAAGTTCAATTCCTCAGTCACATAGTGAACAAAGAAGGTATTAAGGTGGATCCGGCAAAGATAGAAACTGTTGAAAAGTGGGAAACCCCGAAAACTCCGAAACACATACGCCAGTTTTTAGGACTAGCTGGTTACTACAGAAGGTTCATCCAAGACTTTTCCAGAATAGCAAAACCCTTGACTGCATTAACGCATAAAGGGAAGAAATTTGAATGGAATGATGAACAAGAGAAAGCGTTTCAGTTATTGAAGAAAAAGCTAACTACGGCACCTATATTATCATTGCCTGAAGGGAATGATGATTTTGTGATTTATTGTGACGCATCAAAGCAAGGTCTCGGTTGTGTATTAATGCAACGAACGAAGGTGATTGCTTATGCGTCTAGACAATTGAAGATTCACGAACAAAATTATACGACGCATGATTTGGAATTAGGCGCTGTTGTTTTTGCATTAAAGACTTGGAGGCACTACTTATATGGGGTCAAAAGTATTATATATACCGACCACAAAAGTCTTCAACACATATTTAATCAGAAACAACTGAATATGAGGCAGCGTAGGTGGATTGAATTATTGAATGATTACGATTTTGAGATTCGTTACCACCCGGGGAAGGCAAATGTGGTAGCCGATGCCTTGAGCAGGAAGGATAGAGAACCCATTCGAGTAAAATCTATGAATATAATGATTCATAATAACATTACTACTCAAATAAAGGAGGCGCAACAAGGAGTTTTAAAAGAGGGAAATTTAAAGGATGAAATACCCAAAGGATCGGAGAAGCATCTTAATATTCGGGAAGACGGAACCCGGTATAGGGCTGAAAGGATTTGGGTACCAAAATTTGGAGATATGAGAGAAATGGTACTTAGAGAAGCTCATAAAACCAGATACTCAATACATCCTGGAACGGGGAAGATGTACAAGGATCTCAAGAAACATTTTTGGTGGCCGGGTATGAAAGCCGATGTTGCTAAATACGTAGGAGAATGTTTGACGTGTTCTAAGGTCAAAGCTGAGCATCAGAAACCATCAGGTCTACTTCAACAACCCGAAATCCCGGAATGGAAATGGGAAAACATTACCATGGATTTCATCACTAAATTGCCAAGGACTGCAAGTGGTTTTGATACTATTTAGGTAATAGTTGATCGTCTCACCAAATCAGCACACTTCCTACCAATAAGAGAAGATGACAAGATGGAGAAGTTAGCACGACTGTATTTGAAGGAAGTCGTCTCCAGACATGGAATACCAATCTCTATTATCTCTGATAGGGATGGCAGATTTATTTCAAGATTCTGGCAGACATTACAGCAAGCATTAGGAACTCGTCTAGACATGAGTACTGCCTATCATCCACAAACTGATGGGCAGAGCGAAAGGACGATACAAACGCTTGAAGACATGCTACGAGCATGTGTTATTGATTTCGGAAACAGTTGGGATCGACATCTACCGTTAGCAGAATTTTCCTACAACAACAGCTACCATTCAAGCATTGAGATGGCGCCGTTTGAAGCACTTTATGGTAGAAAGTGCAGGTCTCCGATTTGTTGGAGTGAGGTGGGGGATAGACAGATTACGGGTCCGGAGATTATACAAGAAACTACCGAGAAGATCATCCAAATTCAACAACGGTTGAAAACCGCCCAAAGTCGACAAAAGAGCTATGCTGACATTAAAAGAAAAGATATAGAATTTGAAATTGGAGAGATGGTCATGCTTAAAGTTTCACCTTGGAAAGGCGTTGTTCGATTTGGTAAACGAGGGAAATTAAATCCAAGGTATATTGGACCATTCAAGATTATTGATCGTGTCGGACCAGTAGCTTACCGACTTGAGTTACCTCAACAACTCGCGGCTGTACATAACACTTTCCATGTCTCGAATTTGAAGAAATGTTTTGCTAAAGTAGATCTCACTATTCCGTTAGATGAAATCCAAATCAACGAAAAACTCCAATTCATCGAAGAACCCGTCGAAATAATGGATCGTGAGGTTAAAAGACTTAAGCAAAACAAGATACCAATTGTTAAGGTTCGATGGAATGCTCGTAGAGGACCCGAGTTCACCTGGGAGCGTGAAGATCAGATGAAGAAGAAATACCCGCATCTATTTCCAGAAGATTCGTCAACACCTTCAACAGCTTAAAATTTCGGGACGAAATTTATTTAACGGGTAGGTACTGTAGTGACCCAAACTTTTCCATGTTTATATATATTAATTGAGATTGATATTTACATGATTAAATGTTTCCAACATGTTAAGCAATCAAACTTGTTAAGACTTGATTAATTGAAATAGGTTTCATATAGACAATTGACCACCCAAGTTGACCGGTGATTCACGAACGTTAAAACTTGTAAAAAACTATATGATGACATATATATGGTTATATGTATAGTTAACATGATATTATGATAAGTAAACATATCATTAATTATATTAACAATGAACTACATATGTAAAAACAAGACTACTAACTTAATGATTTTGAAACGAGACATATATGTAACGTTTATCGTTGTAACGACATTTAATGTATATATATCATATTAAGAGATATTCGTACATCATAATATCATGATAATATAATAATTTAAAATCTCTTTTGATATTATAAACATTGGGTTAACAACATTTAACAAGATCGTTAACCTAAAGGTTTCAAAACAACACTTACATGTAACGACTAACGATGACTTAACGACTCAGTTAAAATGTATATACATGTAGTGTTTTAATATGTATTTATACACTTTTGAAAGACTTCAATACACTTATCAAAATACTTCTACTTAACAAAAATGCTTACAATTACATCCTCGTTCAGTTTCATCAACAATTCTACTCGTATGCACCCGTATTCGTACTCGTACAATACACAGCTTTTAGATGTATGTACTATTGGTATATACACTCCAATTATCAGCTCTTAGCAGCCCATGTGAGTCACCTAACACATGTGGGAACCATCATTTGGCAACTAGCATGAAATATCTCATAAGATTACAAAAATATGAGTAATCATTCATGACTTATTTACATGAAAACAAAATTACATATCCTTTATATCTAATCCATACACCAACGACCAAAAACACCTACAAACACTTTCATTCTTCAATTTTATTCATCTAATTGAACTCTCTCAAGTTCTATCTTCAAGTTCTAAGTGTTCTTCATAAATTCCAAAAGTTCTAGTTTCATAAAATCAAGAATACTTTCAAGTTTGCTAGCTCACTTCCAATCTTGTAAGGTGATCATCCAACCTCAAGAAATCTTTGTTTCTTACAGTAGGTTATCATTCTAATACCAGGTAATAATCATATTCAAACTTTGGTTCAATTTCTATAACTATAACAATCTTATTTCAAGTGATGATCTTACTTGAACTTGTTTTCGTGTCATGATTTTGCTTCAAGAACTTTGAGCCATCCAAGGATCCATTGAAGCTAGATCCATTTTTCTCTTTTCCAGTAGGTTCATCCAAGGAACTTAAGGTAGTAATGATGTTCATAACATCATTCGATTCATACATATAAAGCTATCTTATTCGAAGGTTTAAACTTGTAATCACTAGAACATAGTTTAGTTAATTCTAAACTTGTTCGCAAACAAAAGTTAATCCTTCTAACTTGACTTTTAAAATCAACTAAACACATGTTCTATATCTATATGATATGCTAACTTAATGATTTAAAACCTGGAAACACGAAAAACACCGTAAAACCGGATTTACGCCGTCGTAGTAACACCGCGGGCTGTTTTGGGTTAGTTAATTAAAAACTATGATAAACTTTGATTTAAAAGTTGTTATTCTGAGAAAATGATTTTTATTATGAACATGAAACTATATCCAAAAATTATGGTTAAACTCAAAGTGGAAGTATGTTTTCTAAAATGGTCATCTAGACGTCGTTCTTTCGACTGAAATGACTACCTTTACAAAAACGACTTGTAACTTATTTTTCCGACTAGAAACCTATACTTTTTTTGTTTAGATTCATAAAATAGAGTTCAATATGAAACCATAGCAATTTGATTCACTCAAAACGGATTTAAAATGAAGAAGTTATGGGTAAAACAAGATTGGATAATTTTTCTCATTTTAGCTACGTGAAAATTGGTAACAAATCTATTCCAACCATAACTTAATCAACTTGTATTGTATATTATGTAATCTTGAGATACCATAGACACGTATACAATGTTTCGACCTATCATGTCGACACATCTATATATATTTCGGAACAACCATAGACACTCTATATGTGAATGTTGGAGTTAGCTATACAGGGTTGAGGTTGATTCCAAAATATATATAGTTTGAGTTGTGATCAATACTGAGATACGTATACACTGGGTCGTGGATTGATTCAAGATAATATTTATCGATTTATTTCTGTACATCTAACTGTGGACAACTAGTTATAGGTTACTAATGAGGACAGCTGACTTAATAAACTTAAAACATCAAAATATATTAAAAGTGTTGTAAATATATTTTGAACATACTTTGATATATATGTATATATTGTTATAGGTTCGTGAATCAACCAGTGGCCAAGTCTTACTTCCCGACGAAGTAAAAATCTGTGAAAGTGAGTTATAGTCCCACTTTTAAAATCTAATATTTTTGGGATGAGAATACATGCAGGTTTTATAAATGATTTACAAAATAGACACAAGTACGTGAAACTACATTCTATGGTTGAATTATCGAAATCGAATATGCCCCTTTTTATTAAGTCTGGTAATCTAAGAATTAGGGAACAGACACCCTAATTGACGCGAATCCTAAAGATAGATCTATTGGTCCTAACAAACCCCATCCAAAGTACCGGATGCTTTAGTACTTCGAAATTTATATCATATCCGAAGGGTGTCCCGGAATGATGGGGATATTCTTATATATGCATCTTGTTATTGTCGGTTACCAGGTGTTCACCATATGAATGATTTTTATCTCTATGTATGGGATGTGTATTGAAATATGAAATCTTGTGGTCTATTGTTACGATTTGATATATATAGGTTAAACCTATAACTCACCAACATTTTTGTTGACGTTTAAAGCATGTTTATTCTCAGGTGAATATTAAGAGCTTCCGCTGTTGCATACTAAAATAAGGACAAGATTTGGAGTCCATGTTTGTATGATATTGTGTAAAAACTGCATTCAAGAAACTGATTTCGATGTAACATATTTGTATTGTAAACCATTATGTAATGGTCGTGTGTAAACAGGATATTTTAGATTATCATTATTTGATAATCTACGTAAAGCTTTTTAAACCTTTATTTATGAAATAAAGGTTATGGTTTGTTTTAAAAAGGAATGCAGTCTTTGAAAAACGTCTCATATAGAGGTCAAAACCTCGCAACGAAATCAATTAATATGGAACGTTTTTAATCAATAAGAACGGGACATTTCACTTTCATCTCGCTGAGTGCGATTCTATAAGGAGCACGAGCTATTGGTGCAGCTCCTGGTACAAGATCTATTTGAAATTCAACAGATCGATGTGGAGGTAGTCCCAGTAATTCTTTCGAAAATACATCGGGAAATTCTTTTGCGACGGGAACATCATTGATGCTCTTTTCTTCAGTTTGTACTTTCTCGACGTGTGCTAGAACAGCATAGCAACCTTTTCTTATTAGTTTTTGTGCCTTCAAATTACTAATAAGATGTAGATTCATGTTACCCTTTTCTCCGTACACCATTAAGGGTTCTCCTTCTTCTCGTAGAATGCGAATTGCATTTTTATAACATACGATCTCTGCTTTCACCTTCTTCAGCCAGTCCATGCCAACTATTACATCAAAACTCCCTAACTCTACTGGTATCAAATCAATCTTAAATATTTCGCTACCCAGTTTAATTTCTCGATTCCGGCATATATTATCTGCTGAAATTAATTTACCGTTTGCTAATTCGAGTAAAAATTTACTATCCAACGGCGTCAATGGACAACTTAATTTAGCACAAAAATCTCTACTCATATAGCTTCTATCCGCACCCGAATCAAATAAAACGTAAGCAGATTTATTGTCAATATTAAACGTACCCGTAACAAGCTCCGGGTCTTCCTGTGCCTCTGCCGCATTAATATTGAAAACTCTTCCGCGGCCTTGTCCATTCGTTTTCTCCTGGTTCGGGAAATTTCTAATAATGTAGCCCAGTTTTCCACATTTATAACAAACTACATTGGCATAACTTGCTCCGACACTACTTGCTCCGCCATTACTCGTTCCGACACCATTTGTTCCTTTTGTTCTGTTAACCCCTGGTCCGTAGACCTCACACTTCGCCGCGCTATGACCATTTCTTTTACACTTGTTGCAAAATTTGGTGCAGAACCCCAAGTGATACTTTTCACACCTTTGGCATAGCTGCTTCTGATTGTTGTTGTTATTGTTGTTGCGGTTGTTATTTTTGTTGGGATGATTGTTGTAGTTGCTGTTGTTGTTGTTGTTGTTGTTGTTGTTGTTGTTGTTGTTGGGCCGTTTGTTGTAGTTGCGATTGATGTTGCGATTCTTGGGATAATTGTTGCGATTATTATTGTAATTGCTATTGTTGTTGTATTGGTGATTCTTATCACCGTTTTCCTCCCACTTTCTTTTGACTTGTTTCACATTGGCCTCTTCAGCTGTCTGTTCTTTAATTCTTTCCTCAATCTGGTTCACTAGTTTGTGAGCCATTCTACATGCCTGTTGTATGGAGGTGGGCTCGTGTGAACTTATATCTTCTTGGATTCTTTCTGGTAATCCTTTCATAAACGCGTCGATCTTCTCTTCCTCATCTTCGAACGCTCCCGGACACAATAGGTACAATTCTGTGAATAGTCTTTCGTACGTGGTAATATCAAATCCTTAGGTTCGTAACCCTCTAAGTTCTGTCTTGAGCTTATTGACCTCGGTTCTAGGACGGTACTTCTCGTTCATCAAGTGCTTGAATGCTGACCACGGTAGTGCGTACGCATCATCTTGTCCCACTTGCTCTAGATAGGTATTCCACCATGTTAACGCAGAACCTGTGAAGGTATGCGTAGCGTACTTCACTTTGTCCTCTTCAGTACACTTACTTATGGCAAACACCGATTCGACCTTCTCAGTCCACCGTTTCAATCCGATCGGTCCTTCGGTTCCATCAAATTCCAAAGGTTTGCAGGCAGTGAATTCTTTGTAGGTGCATCTTACACGATTTCCTGTACTGCTAGATCCAAGGTTATTGTTGGTATGTAGCGCAGCCTGTACTGCGGCTATGTTTGAAGCTAGAGAAGAACGGAATTCCTCTTCATTCATATTCACGGTGTGTCGAGTAGTCGGTGCCATTTCCTTCAAAATAGTCAAATGGAACAAGTTAATCATACAGAATATTAAGAGTAGTTAATAGTATTTCGTAGCATAATATGAACTCATTTATAAAAGCTTTTTCTTCATATTAGCGTTTTATAAGTTTAAATTCGGGTAGTACCTACCCGTTAAGTTCATACTTAGTAGCTAATATACAATTCAACTACTACAATTCTATATGAAAAACTGATTATAATAATATTTCGCGTTCAAACTTTTATACAATATTTTACAAACTTACAATACCGCTTATTTTACATAAAGCATGAAATATAGCACATAATAACTTTGATACAAGATAGTTGTGAAGATAATTCTAGCTAGTACACAAGTCGTTCAGCAAAGGCAATAAAGACACGTAATTCATACGTCCAGAAACAAGTCATGCATTCTGGTTTTACTAGGACTACTTCCCATTCTTGGTCTTGTGGAACATAACTGTTATGGCCGTTGATAAGACAGCGTGTTGTAACGTCATCAAAGGGACGAGGGTTACGTAATGACCAACAGTCTCGTAATAACCTAAAAACCTCATTTCTTACCCCAATTACCGACTCCGTCACTTGTGGGAACATTTTGTTTAATAGTTGTAGCCCGATGTTCTTTTTCTCACTTTCGTGAGAAGCGAACATTACTAACCCGTAAGCATAGCATGGTTCTTTATGTTGCATGTTAGCCGCTTTTTCTAAATCATGAAGTCCTATATTCAGATACATTGAGTCAAAATAATTTCTTAACCCGTTGCGTAAAATAGCATTTGGGTTCCCCGCAATATATGCGTCAAAGTAAACACATCGTAACTTATGGGTTTCCCAATGTGATATCCCCCATCTTTCAAACGAAAGTCTCTTATAAACCAAGACATTCTTGGAACATTCTTCGAATGTCTTACAAACTGATTTCGCCGTAAATAGTTGTGCCGAAGAATTCTGACCAACTCTAGACAAGATTTCATCAATCATGTCTCCGGGTAGGTCTCTTAAAATATTGGGTTGTCTATTCATTTTGTGTTTTTATACTGTAAAATAGACAAGAGTTAGATTCATAAAAAAAAATACTTATTAATACAAGCAATTTTTACATATATCATAAAGCATAAGCACACTATATTACATATATTACACCACACGAATACAACTATCTTATTCCGACTCGCTCGTTTCTTCTTCTTCGGTTTTGGTTCGTTTTGCCAAGTTTCTAGGTATATATGATGTTCCCCTAATACGAGCTGTCATTTTCCACAACGGTTTAGAAAAAACCTGGTGGTTTAGAGGTTCCCGGGTCATTGTTACAACTTAAGGGCTTCGGGGGTTGACAATACATATAAAGTTCATCGGGGTTGGAATTAGATTTCTCTATTTTTATGCTCTTTCCCTTATTATTTTCTTTTGCCTTTTTAAATTCAGTTGGGGTAATTTCTTTAACATCATCGGAATTCTCGTCGGAATCCGATTCATCGGAGAATTGGTAATCCTCCCAATATTTTGCTTCCTTGGCAAAAACACCATTGACCATAATTAACCTTGGTCGGTTGGTTGAGGATTTTCTTTTACTTAACCGTTTTATTATTTCCCCCACCGGTTCTATTTCCTCCTCCGGTTCCTCCTCTTCCGGTTCTGATTCTTCTTCCGGTTCTGATTCTTCTTCCGGTTCTTCTTCGGGAACTTGTGAATCAGTCCCATATATATTCGACTCTTCGTTATTATTAGGTGAGTCAATGGGATTTGTGCTAGAGGTAAACATCTATCACACAATATCAAACATGTTAAGAGATTAATATATCACATAATATATACATGCTAATAATATATAGTTTCCAACAAAAATGTTAAGCAATCATTTTTAAAGAAAACACGGTCGAAGTCCAGACTAACTAATGCATCCTAACAAACTCGATAAGACACACTAATGCAAATTTTCTGGTTCTCTAAGACCAACGCTCGGATACCAACTGAAATTTCCCGTTCTTATTGATTAAAAACGTTCCATATTAATTGATTTCGTTGCGAGGTTTTGACCTCTATATGAGACGTTTTTCAAAGAGTGCATTCATTTTTAAAACAAACCATAACCTTTATTTCATAAATAAAGGTTTAAAAAGCTTTACGTAGATTATCAAATAATGATAATCTAAAATATCTTGTTTACACACGACCATTACATAATGGTTTACAATACAAATATGTTACATCGAAATCAGTTTTTTGAATGCAGTTTTTACACAATATCATACAAACATGGACTCCAAATCTTGTCCTTATTTTAGTATGCAACATCGGAAGCTCTTAGTATTCACCTGAGAATAAACATGCGTTAAACGTCAACAAAAATGTTGGTGAGTTATAGGTTTAACCTATATATATCAAATCGTAACAATAGACCACAAGATTTCATATTTCAATACACATCCCATACATAGAGATAAAAATCATTCATATGGTGAACACCTGGTAACCGACATTAACAAGATGCATATATAAGAATATCCCCATCATTCCGGGACACCCTTCGGATATGATATAAATTTCGAAGTACTAAAGCATCCGGTACTTTGGATGGGGTTTGTTAGGCCCAATAGATCTATCTTTAGGATTCGCTTCAATTAGGGTGTCTGTTCCCTAATTCTTAGATTACCAGATTTTATAAAAAGGGGCATATTCGATTTCGATAATTCAACCATAGAATGTAGTTTCACGTACTTGTGTCTATTTTGTAAATTATTTATAAAACCTGCATGTATTCTCATCCCAAAAATATTATATTTTAAAAGTAGGACTATAAATCACTTTCACAGATTTTTACTTCGTCGGGAAGTAAGACTTGGCCACTTTTTGATTCACGAACCTATAACAATATATACATATATATCAAAGTATGTTCAAAATATATTTACAACACTTTTAATATATTTTGATGTTTTAAGTTTATTAAGTCAGCTGTCCTCGTTAGTAACCTACAACTAGTTGTCCACAGTTAGATGTACAGAAATAAATCGATAAATATTATCTTGAATCAATCCACGACCCAGTGTATACGTATCTCAGTATTGATCACAACTCAAACTATATATATTTTGGAATCAACCTCAACCCAGTATAGCTAACTCCAACATTCACATATAGAGTGTCTATGATTGTCCCGAAATATATATAGATGTGACGACATGATAGGTCGAAACATTGTATACGTGTCTATGGTATCTCAAGATTACATAATATACAATACAAGTTGATTAAGTTATGTTTGGAATAGATTTGTTACCAACTTTCACGTAGCTAAAATGAGAAAAATTATCCAATCTTGTTTTACCCATAACTTCTTCATTTTAAATCCGTTTTGAGTGAATCAAATTGCTATGGTTTCATATTGAACTCCATTTTATGAATCTAAACAGAAAAAGTATAGATTTATGGTCGGAAAAATAAGTTACAAGTCGTTTTTGTAAAGGTAGTCATTTCAGTCGAAAGAACGACGTCTAGATGACCATTTTAGAAAACATACTTCCACTTTGAGTATAACCATAATTTTTGGATATAGTTTCATGTTCATAATAAAAATCATTTTCCCAGAATAAAAACTTTTAAATCAAAGTTTATCATAGTTTTTAATTAACTAACCCAAAACAGCCCGCGGTGTTACTACGACGGCGTAAATCCGGTTTTACGGTGTTTTTCGTGTTTCCAGGTTTTAAATCATTAAGTTAGCATATCATATAGATATAGAACATGTGTTTAGTTGATTTTAAAAGTCAAGTTAGAAGGATTAACTTTTATTTGCGAACAAGTTTAGAATTAACTAAACTATGTTCTAGTGATTACAAGTTTAAACCTTCGAATAAGATAGCTTTATATGTACGAATCGAATGATGTTATGAACATCATTACTACCTTAAGTTCCTTATATAAACCTACTGGAAATGAGAAAAATAGATCTAGCTTCAAAGGATCCTTGGATGGCTTGAAAGTTCTTGAAGCAGAATCATGACACGAAAACAATTTCAAGTAAGATTTCCACTCGAAATAAGATTGTTATAGTTATAGAAATTGAATTAAAGTTTGAATATGATTATTACCTTGTATTAGAAAGATAACCTACTGTAAGTAACAAAGGTTTCTTGATCTTGGATGATTATTTGAAATGGATTTAGAAAACTTGGAAGTAAACTTGCAATCTTGGAAGTATTCTTGATTTTATGAAACTAGAACTTTTGGAATTTATGAAGAACACTTGGAACTTGAAGATAGAACTTGAGAGAGATCAATTAGATGAAGAAAATATAAGAATGAAAGTGTTTGTAGGTGTTTTTGGTCGTTGGTGTATGGATTAGATATAAAGGATATGTAATTTTGTTTTCATGTAAATAAGTCATGAATGATTACTCATATTTTTGTAATTTTATGAGATTTTTCATGCTAGTTGCCAAATGATGGTTCCTACATGTGTTAGGTGACTCACATGGGCTGCTAAGAGCTGATCATTGGAGTGTATATACCAATAGTACATACATCTAAAAGTTGTGTATTGTACGAGTACGAATACGGGTGCATACGAGTAGAATTGTTGATGAAACTGAACGAGGATGTAATTGTAAGCATTTTTGTTAAGTAGAAGTATTTTGATAAGTGTCTTGAAGTCTTTCAAAAGTGTGTGAATACATATTAAAACACTACATGTATATACATTTTAACTGAGTCGTTAAGTTATCGTTAGTCGTTACATGTAAACGTTGTTTTGAAACCTTTAGGTTAACGATCTTGTTGAATGTTGTTAACCCATTGTTTATTATAACAAATGAGATGTTCAATTTTTATATTATCATGATATTATGATATATAATATATCTTAGTATGATATATATACAGTTAAATGTCGTTACAACGATAATCGTTACATATATGTCTCGTTTCGAAATCATTAAGTTAGTAGTCTTATTTTTACATATGTATTTCATTGTTAATACACTTAATAATATATTTACTTATCATTTAACATAATTAACCAAGTGTATCAATATCTTAATATGATTCATATGTACCAAGTAAGACGTTGTTATAACGATAATCGTTATATATATCGTTTTCGAGTTTCTTAAATTAATAGTCTCATTTTTATGTATATAACTCATTGTTAAAATACTAATGAGATACATACTTATAATAAAATCATGTTAACTATATATATAACCATATATATGTCATCGTATAGTTTTTACAAGTTTTAACGTTCTTGAATCACCGATCAACTTGGGTGGTCAATTGTCTATATGAAACCTATTTCAATTAATCAAGTCTTAACAAGTTTGATTGCTTAATATGTTGGAAACACTTAATCATGTAAATAACAATTTCATTTAATATATATATAAACATGGAAAATTTGGGGTCACTACAGTACCTACCCGTTAAATAAATTTCGTCCCGAAATTTTAAGCAGTTGGAGGTGTTAACGTATCTTCTGGAAATAAATGCGGGTATTTCTTCTTCATCTGATCTTCATGCTCCCAGGTGAACTCGGGTCCTCTACGAGCATTCCATCGAACCTTAACAATCGGTATCTTGTTTTGTTTAAGTCTCTTAACCTCACGATCCATTATTTCGACGGGTTCTTCAATGAATTGAAGTTTTTCATTGATTTGGATTTCGTCCAACGGAATAGTGAGATCTTCTTTAGCAAAACATTTCTTCAAATTTGAGACGTGGAAAGTGTTATTTACAGCCGCGAGTTGTTGAGGTAGCTCCAGTTGGTAAGCTACTGGTCCGACACGATCTATAATCTTGAATGGTCCAATGTACCTTGGATTTAGTTTCCCCCGTTTACCAAATCGAACAACGCCTTTCCAAGGTGAAACCATAAGCATGACCATTTCTCCAATTTCAAACTCTATATCTTTTCTTTTACTGTCCGCGTAGCTCTTTTGTCGACTCTGGGCGGTTTTCAATCTTTATTGAATTTAGATGATTTTCTCGGTAGTTTCTTGTATTATCTCCGGACCCGTAATCTGTCTATCCCCCACTTCACTCCAACAAATCGGAGACCTGCACTTTCTACCATATAGTGCTTCAAACGGTGCCATCTCAATGCTTGAATGGTAGCTGTTGTTGTAGGAAAATTCTGCTAACGGTAGATGTCGATCCCAACTGTTTCCGAAATCAATAACACAAGCTCGTAGCATGTCTTCAAGTGTTTATATTGTCCTTTCGCTCTGCCCATCAGTTTGTAGATGATAGGCAGTACTCATGTCTAGACGAATTCCTAATGCTTGCTGTAATGTCTGCCAGAATCTTGAAATAAATCTGTCATCCCTATCAGAGATAATAGAGATTGGTATTCCATGTCTGGAGACGACTTCCTTCAAATACAGTCGTGCTAACTTCTCCATCTTGTCATCTTCTCTTATTGGCAGGAAGTGTGCTGACTTGGTGAGACGATCAACTATTACCCAAATAGTATCATAACCACTTGCAGTCCTTGGCAATTTAGTAATGAAATCCATGGTAATGTTTTCCCATTTCCATTCCGGGATTTCAGGTTGTTGTAGTAGATCTGAAGGTTTCTGATGTTCAACTTTGACCTTAGAACACGTCAAACATTCTCCTACATGTTTAGCAATATCGGCTTTCATACCTGGCCACCAAAAATGTTTCTTAAGATCCTTGTACATCTTCCCCGTTAAAGGATGTATTGAGTATCTGGTTTTATGAGCTTCTCTAAGTACCATTTCTCTCATATCTCCAAATTTTGGTACCCAAATTCTTTCAGCCCTATACCGGGTTCCGTCTTCCAGAATATTAAGATGCTTCTCCGATCCTTTGGGTATTTCATCCTTTAAATTTCTCTCTTTTAAAACTCCTTGTTGCGCCTCCTTTATTTGAGTAGTAAGGTTAGTGTGAATCATTATATTCATAGATTTTACTCGAATGGGTTCTCTGTCCTTTCTGCTCAAGGCGTCGGCTACCACATTTGCCTTCCCCGGGTGGTAAGGAATCTCAAAGTCGTAATCATTCAACAATTCAATCCACCTACGCTGCCTCATATTCAGTTGTTTCTGATTAAATATGTGTTGAAGACTTTTGTGGTCGGTATATATAATACTTTTGACCCCATATAAGTAGTGCCTCAAAGTCTTTAATGCAAAAACAACTGTGCCTAATTCCAAATCATGCGTCGTATAATTTTGCTCGTGAATCTTCAATTGTCTAGACGCATAAGCAATCACCTTCGTCCGTTGCATTAATACACAACCGAGACCTTGCTTTGATGCGTCACAATAAATCACAAAATCATCATTCCCTTTAGGCAATGACAATATAGGTGCCGTAGTTAGCTTTTTCTTCAATAATTGAAACGCCTTCTCTTGTTCATCCTTCCATTCAAATTTCTTCCCTTTATGCGTTAATGCAGTCAAGGGTTTTGCTAGTTTGGAGAAATCTTGGATGAATCTTCTGTAGTAACCAGCCAATCCTAAAAATTGATATATATGCTTCGGAGTTTTTGGGGTTTCCCACTTTTCAACGGTTTTGATCTTTGCCGGGTCCACCTGGATACCTTCTTTGTTCACTATGTTACCGAGGAATTGAACTTCTTCCAATCAAAATGCACACTTTGAAAAGTTAGCGTACAGTTTTTCTTTCCTCAATACTTCTAGCACTTTTCTCAAATGTTCTTCGTGCTCTTGATCATTCTTTGAGTAAATAAGTATGTCATCGATGAAAATAATGACAAACTTGTCAAGATATGACCCACACACTCAATTCATAAGGTCCATGAACACAGCTGGTGCGTTAGTCAATCCAAACGGCATAACCATAAACTCGTAATGACCATAACGCGTCCTAAAAGCAGTTTTTGGAATATCATCCTCCTTTACTCGCATTTGATAATATCCAGAACGTAAATTGATCTTTGAATAAACCAACGAGCCTTGTAGTTGATCAAATAAGTCATCAATTCTCGGCAGTGGATAACGGTTTTTGATGGTAAGTTTGTTCAACTCTCTGTAGTCAATACACAACCTAAATGTACCATCCTTCTTCTTGACAAAAAAAAACAGGAGCTCCCCATGGTGATGTGCTTGGTCGAATGAAACCACATTCTAATAGTTCTTGCAGTTGGCTTTGCAGTTCTTTCATCTCGCTGGGTGCGAGTCTATAAGGAGCACGAGCTATTGGTGCAGCTCCTGGTACAAGATCTATTTGAAATTGAACAGATCGATGTGGAGGTAGTCCCGGTAATTCTTTCAGAAATACATCAGGAAATTCTTTTACGACGGGAACATCATTGATGCTCTTTTCTTTAGTTTGTACTTTCTCGACGTGTGCTAGAACAGCATAGCAACCTTTTCTTATTAGTTTTTATGCCTTCAAATTACTAATAAGATGTAGCTTCATGTTACCCTTTTCTCCGTACACCATTAAGGGTTCTCCTTCTTCTCGTACAATGAAAATTGCATTTTTATAACATACGATCTCTGCTTTCACCTTCTTCAGCCAGTCCATGCCAACTATTACATCAAAACTCCCTAACTCTACTGGTATCAAATCAATCTTAAATATTTCGCTACCCAGTTTAATTTCTCGATTCCGGCATATATTATCTGCTGAAATTAATTTACCGTTTGCTAATTCGAGTAAAAATTTACTATCCAACGGCGTCAATGGAAAACTTAATTTAGCACAAAAATCTCTACTCATATATCTTCTATCCGCACCCGAATCAAATAAAACATAAGCAGATTTATTGTCAATAAGAAACGTACCCGTATGTAAGACCCGAATATTTATCTTGCTTGTTTGTGTATTAAGACGTTCGAGATTGGGTTTCGCGGATTATTTATATAAAGTTTAAATGAAAAAGAATCTGTTTCAGAGAGGTCGCGCGCCGCGCGGGTTAGGGGCCGCCGCGCCGTTTGCTGCTGACAGAATCCCTTGTTTTTAATTGGTTTAAATGAAGGGCAAATGGGTAATTTCACTTGAGGCTGGATTTGTGAGGCATATGAGCTGGTTTGGATCAGTTTTGGATCAGTTTTGGATCACTTTCACATCCACTCATCATCTTCATCCATTTTTAGAGAGAGAGTAAGAGTTTAGAGAGAGATTGGAGGTTTTGGTAAGGAAGAAGCTCGAATCGTTCAAAGTCTCGGGTTTTAAAGTTGTTCCTTTCGTTCTCGGCTACACGGTGATAGTATTGGTAAGCTCAAACTCCGAATTTCAATTATTTAATTTGATATTCAAATTAGGGTTTTGAGTTAATTAGTTGTAAAACCCTTTTATGTGATGAAATGGGTTTAGTGAAGCTAGTAATCGGGTTTGTTGTTAATTGTTGGTGGATTTTGAGTTGGCGAACTAATTGGCCATGTTTAGAACTTGAAATTGGGTTTAATCACTAGGTTTAGTGATTGTGGAAGTATTGAAACCTATTTAGGGTTATTTGGTTGACTAACTTTGACTTTGGGTCAAATTAGGGTTTGGTGGTGATTATGACCCAATTGGCGATTTAACAAAGTTTATAAACTTAAAATGGATTAAGTTGAAGTGTTAAACCGAGTTAAATATGTTTTGGTGTCAAAACTTGCTAATAGCGTGATATTGACTTCTTATGGGTCAAACTAGGGTTTAAGTGTCATTTTGGGCAAGATAGGTGTTTAACACCTATGATCGGGTTTAATTGGCGTATTAAGACCATTCTCACTTGTGTTAGTGATTATTGGTTAATTTTGGGTGCGTTTTGTACTTGGAAGTGCATTTGGGTCAAATTTGCACTAAGTGTCAATTTGGGTTGATTTGTGAATCCATTCTAAGTGTATTGTTGTAATTATGATAATGGAATAGGTATTTTCCATTGGCGAGTTGCAGATTATTTGGAAGCTTTCATCAAGACTTCAAGGTGAGTGTTAATATCCTATATGCATATGTATGTGTAGGATGGGTGCGGGTCGGGTGAAGTGATTCTCGGCTTTAGAGCTCACTTCACATATAGGTGGATTTGATGGACTTGTGCATAGGTCCAATTGGCACGGTTGTGCGTTTTGGTTGACTACCTTTGGCAAAGTACACATTTTGGGTGTACGTTATCACACGTGGTTGTGAGTGGAATAATTATGCGTATGTGTATATAATGTATTTATTTGTGTCGTATGAATGTGGCATTGTCGCGTTGCTTAAGACACCACATTGTAAAGAAGTGGATGTCGCGTTGTTTAAGACACCACATGGTAAAGAAGTGGATGTCGCGTTGTTTAAGACACCACAATGTATTGGAGTGGATGTCGCGTTGTTTAAGACACCACCCATCGTATTGAATGGCATGTGGAATCGTCGCGTTGTTTAAGACGCCACATTGGAAAGGGTGAGTGAGTCGCGTTGTTTAAGACATCACCCGGGGGATTAGTGACTACGCGTTGATTAAGTAGCACTAACGGATGTTATGAACTCCAACGGTCTTGTATGTACCGTTTCCCTTGTTCGAATTGGTTAACCATGGTTGTATGAATTATGTATTGGCATATTTAATTATGAACTATATGCTATTGGTATTGCTAGCTAATGTGGATTTGCGGTTATTGGTATATGCACGATATGTTGCATGATTGTCGAATTTCTAATTCGTGATTAATGTTGTATTGTCGTGACGTAGTTAACCCTCCGGGTGTAGTTATTGGCGTTGTTCACATTGACGTTGGTGAACTTACCTTATTGATGGTATTATTAGCTTGTTGCTTAGTGATCGTATGGTATACTTAGATTAGCTTGCCTTAGGCTTGGACGCTCCGGTATGCGGTATTTGTTTATTTATGTGGCGTGTCCATTTTATGCATATATATGTATGTAGTATATTATCATTCACTAAGCGTTAGCTTACCCTCTCGTTGTTGACTCTTTTTATAGATCGCATGTGGATTGGTGGCTCGGGTAAGCGCGAGGACTAGAAGACGTGCATAGTTGCTTTAGTGACTTACTTTTGGATCATTTAGGATTGGGTAGCGTATTCCCAATCGCCATGCTCGGCTTTGTTGTATTAAAAGTCTTTTGGTCAAATATTGTATTTCGGTACTTAAGGTGGTAAAATGGGTCGTTGTGGGACCCGCTTCGTAAACTCAATTTTATTAATTAAACGTGCTAGTTTTATATATATGAATTTATGGTTAAAAGCGTTTTGGCTAAAAATGTCGGGAACTAGTCAAACATTTTCGTTAAATTGACTTCCGGGGACAGCGGGCTGTCCAGGTGGTTTGGCGCGCCGCGCACCCACCTGGCGCGCCGCGCAAATGAACTGCACCAGAAAAAAAATTTTTTATGTTGTGAAATTTAACGGGAATTGTCGTGGTTTGGTTTGGGTTGTTACAAGTGGTATCAGAGCATGGTCTAAGGGATTTAGGTGACTTGAGATAGGTGCCTAGACTTAGACTTTTGTGTGTGCTTAAATTGTTGCGGGACTTGTAGGATTTCGGGTCGGAATGGGTTTAGTTAGTGCCTTGTTTATAGGTCGACTAACGTATATATTAGTAATGCGGATATTATTAATATGCTTTTGTGTTGTGGTAATAATTCTCGCGTGTGTTTGTATCGCGTAGAATTTTGGTTGTGTTTGTTCTTATCATCGAGCGAGGCGGTCGTTGTACTAACGAGTCGATGCGGCGTGTGTGCGTAATAAGAACTTGCAAACCTTATTACGGGTACAAATCGTGTCTAACAAGTGATGTACGACGAGTGTTTAGCAAGATGGGACGGTGTTGTGCGTGCGGTTTTATACGTTCGTGGACTAATCGTTTTGCATTCTTTTGAATGACGACGCGAAACGAGACCGAGGCGAATGACGCGGAGTTTAACGCTAGAGTTGCGGCCGCCGTTGCGGAGCAAATGGGTGCGTTGGAAGAAAGAATGGAAAGGAGGTATTCCGAACTTCAAAGTAGTAGTGAAATGGAGCGTTATCTTAAGAGCTTCATGAGGACTAAATCCCCGATGTATGACGGAAATTCGGATCCTTTGGTGAGCACAACTTGGATTTCGGACATCGAAGGGTGTTTTCGTACTATTGATTGCCCTCCCGAGAGAAAGACGAGACTCGCTACGAGTTTGTTGCGGGGTAGGGCGAGGGATTGGTTGGATGGTAAGATTGATCTTGTCGGTGGTGAAACGTTTATGGCCTTATCGTGGGACGAATTTAAGGAGGAATTCTTCGAGGAATTCCGGACTTCGGCCGATTTGTAGGAATTGCGTAATGAGTTGCGAAATTTGCGACAAGGATCTATGGATTTAAATACTCTCAAGACGACCTTTATGGCGAAGGCTCGTTTTTGTCCGGAGTATTTGGGAAGTGATCGTTTATTAATGGGGGATTTCTATCGGACTTTGAATGACGACTTGAAAAGAAAAATTAGACGTGGTCAAGCGAAATCGTTTTTGGAATTATTCGACTTGGCTAGGGGTTTCGAGTCGCATACACGATCGAAGAAGGGTGAGCCTTCAAGGGATAGAAGGGTTGTTTCTTATGGTGCTCCGAGTAAGAGGACTAAGGGTCCGAGTGTGAGCACGGGTGGTACGCGGACGAGTATATCGAATTCTAGCGCGTCTAGATGTTACAATGGTGGCATGAGGGGTCACAAGTCTTGGGAATGTTCGATGCCGTTTGAGTTTGAGTTGTTAATGCCTTGTGTTGTGCATATTGTTGTTATGGGTGACGTTCCTAATGGAAGTACCCTATGGTGACGTTTGATTGTCGGGCGAAGGGCGTAAGACTTGGTGCAACCAAGCATTCCTTGATATTTGAGAAATGTTTCTACCAAGCCACGGAAATGGTTTTGGTGTTCGATTGTTAAGCGCGTGTTCGCTTTTATGTTGAAGTGATGAACCATGAGGTTCGTCGGGTGGTTGGAACCCTTGAGATCGAGTGTTTGAAATCTCGATGTATGTTGGTAATGGAGTCATTATGACGCGACATTAGGTGCCTCTTTTATACCTACTAGCGTGGTGTTCGACTCCGACTAGGTTATGGTTGTGGTTGCATTGTACTTAGGGTACCGGAGTAAAACCCTTAGATACATGAGTGACTAGGTGGAATTTGACAAACTAATGAAATTGGATGATTGCGAGGGTATAGTTTGGGTATTTGTGGTACACTTTTCGTTCGAAGTGTTTAAGGATTGGTCAAGTCCTTCGTGTGCTCAAGGTTAGAGCGAGATGTGGTGATGGGTCGTGTGTACCCAATCGTTGGTAAAGTCTACATTTGGTAGCACTGTACGGTAGTACGAGTTATGGATATGGAACGTAGTTCCAAGTGGGGGAGTTACACTCCCGCACGAGGAAGTTTTAGGGTGAGATTTCGGATAGTGCTTATGGTAGATCCGAAACTTGTGTTGGGACCTAGTTTTTGGTCGATTTGTGGTGGAGTACAATTTTGGTTCAAGTTGTACTATTGGTTTGGATTTAAATTACCACCGAGGTGGTAATGTGGTAAATCTCATTGTGAGATAATGGATGTGTTTGACGAGCAAGGTGAAATCCCTCGGTTAAGGGATGTGTGTGTGTCGGATTCTCTTTTAGAGAATTATTGTTTGGTTCCTATGTTTGATATAGGTGGTTCTTGCTCGATAGTGTAGACGGTTAGCGGTATCCGTTAGGGTTCACTATAGTGTAGCGGAGCGCGATGTTGCACTATTCGTTGTGTGAGGTATTGTTATAGTGGTGAAGCATGACTTTCGGGGTTCGCTGACTTCATCATGAGGTATTGTTATATCAGTGAAGCATGACTTTCGGGTCCGCTGACTTCATCCGGTGTTGAGTGATCTATCGGTTGTTTTATACACCGATGGTGGGATCGTGAGGACCATGTTGTGTGATTAGGGATGCGATAGCCGTGTTTCGCTCACATGTTGTTACGGGTGTGACAATAGTCGATTTTGTACACCTTAGGTTTAGCGTTGCCATAGTCGTTTTGGGCGCTTTTGGTTTTAGCCGTTGGATTTTGATGCTATGGTAGTTGCGTATAGGTCGTATTGCGCACTACAAGGGATGTTAGTGATTAATGTTATCCGTAAGGATTTGTTTGGTTCGGTCTTCATCGTTTCGGATTGTTGACTTTAAGTTGAGACTTGGTTGCTTTTAGCGTTGTACTCGGTAAGTGTGCGCTAAGGGATCGATATCTTGGTACGAGATTGGTTGAGTTTTCCCGATGTTGGGGAATGAGCATGGTTTTAGTGCTCGGATAGTGATTTGAATAAATCGCGGGTGACGATTTAGTTGTGGAAGGCGATTCGTTGGGAAGGAATTGCTTAGGAAAGTCGGATTGGGACTTATGTCGAGGACCGTAGGGTGAGGTCCACTTGGTTAAGTGATGAGGATCACGAGGACGTGATCGAGTTTAAGTGGGGGAGAGTTGTAAGACCCGAATATTTATCTTGCTTGTTTGTGTATTAAGACGTTCGAGATTGGGTTTCGCGGATTATTTATATAAAGTTTAAATGAAAAAGAATCTGTTTCAGAGAGGTCGCGCGCCGCGCGGGGTAGGGGCGCGCCGCGCCGTTTGCTGCTGACAGAATCCCTTGTTTTTAATTGGTTTAAATGAAGGGCAAATGGGTAATTTCACTTGAGGCCGGATTTGTGAGGCATATGAGCTGGTTTGGATCAGTTTTGGATCAGTTTTGGATCACTTTCACATCCACTCATCATCTTCATCCATTTTTAGAGAGAGAGTAAGAGTTTAGAGAGAGATTGGAGGTTTTGGTAAGGAAGAAGCTCGAATCGTTCAAAGTCTCGGGTTTTAAAGTTGTTCCTTTCGTTCTCGGCTACACGGTGATAGTATTGGTAAGCTCAAACTCCGAATTTCAATTATTTAATTTGATATTCAAATTAGGGTTTTGAGTTAATTAGTTGTAAAACCCTTTTATGTGATGAAATGGGTTTAGTGAAGCTAGTAATCGGGTTTGTTGTTAATTGTTGGTGGATTTTGAGTTGGCGAACTAATTAGCCATGTTTAGAACTTGAAATTGGGTTTAATCACTAGGTTTAGTGATTGTGGAAGTATTGAAACCTATTTAGGGTTATTTGGTTGACTAACTTTGACTTTGGGTCAAATTAGGGTTTGGTGGTGATTATGACCCAATTGGCGATTTAACAAAGTTTATAAACTTAAAATGGATTAAGTTGAAGTGTTAAACCGAGTTAAATATGTTTTGGTGTCAAAACTTGCTAATAGCGTGATATTGACTTCTTATGGGTCAAACTAGGGTTTAAGTGTCATTTTGGGCAAGATAGGTGTTTAACACCTATGATCGGGTTTAATTGGCGTATTAAGACCATTCTCACTTGTGTTAGTGATTATTGGTTAATTTTGGGTGCGTTTTGTACTTGGAAGTGCATTTGGGTCAAATTTGCACTAAGTGTCAACTTGGGTTGATTTGTGAATCCATTCTAAGTGTATTGTTGTAATTATGATAATGGAATAGGTATTTTCCATTGGCGAGTTGCAGATTATTTGGAAGCTTTCATCAAGACTTCAAGGTGAGTGTTAATATCCTATATGCATATGTATGTGTAGGATGGGTGCGGGTCGGGTGAAGTGATTCTCGGCTTTAGAGCTCACTTCACATATAGGTGGATTTGATGGACTTGTGCATAGGTCCAATTGGCACGGTTGTGCGTTTTGGTTGACTACCTTTGGCAAAGTACACATTTTGGGTGTACGTTATCACACGTGGTTGTGAGTGGAATAATTATGCGTATGTGTATATAATGTATTTATTTGTGTCGTATGAATGTGGCATTGTCGCGTTGCTTAAGACACCACATTGTAAAGAAGTGGATGTCGCGTTGTTTAAGACACCACATGGTAAAGAAGTGGATGTCGCGTTGTTTAAGACACCACAATGTATTGGAGTGGATGTCGCGTTGTTTAAGACACCACCCATCGTATTGAATGGCATGTGGAATCGTCGCGTTGTTTAAGACGCCACATTGGAAAGGGTGAGTGAGTCGCGTTGTTTAAGACATCACCCGGGGGATTAGTGACTACGCGTTGATTAAGTAGCACTAACGGATGTTATGAACTCCAACGGTCTTGTATGTACCGTTTCCCTTGTTCGAATTGGTTAACCATGGTTGTATGAATTATGTATTGGCATATTTAATTATGAACTATATGCTATTGGTATTGCTAGCTAATGTGGATTTGCGGTTATTGGTATATGCACGATATGTTGCATGATTGTCGAATTTCTAATTCGTGATTAATGTTGTATTGTCGTGACGTAGTTAACCCTCCGGGTGTAGTTATTGGCGTTGTTCACATTGACGTTGGTGAACTTACCTTATTGATGGTATTATTAGCTTGTTGCTTAGTGATCGTATGGTATACTTAGATTAGCTTGCCTTAGGCTTGGACGCTCCGGTATGCGGTATTTGTTTATTTATGTGGCGTGTCCATTTTATGCATATATATGTATGTAGTATATTATCATTCACTAAGCGTTAGCTTACCCTCTCGTTGTTGACTCTTTTTATAGATCGCATGTGGATTGGTGGCTCGGGTAAGCGCGAGGACTAGAAGACGTGCATAGTTGCTTTAGTGACTTACTTTTGGATCATTTAGGATTGGGTAGCGTATTCCCAATCGCCATGCTCGGCTTTGTTGTATTAAAAGTCTTTTGGTCAAATATTGTATTTCGGTACTTAAGGTGGTAAAATGGGTCGTTGTGGGACCCGCTTCGTAAACTCAATTTTATTAATTAAACGTGCTAGTTTTATATATATGAATTTATGGTTAAAAGCGTTTTGGCTAAAAATGTCGGGAACTAGTCAAACATTTTCGTTAAATTGACTTCCGGGGACAGCGGGCTGTCCAGGTGGTTTGGCGCGCCGCGCACCCACCTGGCGCGCCGCGCAAATGAACTGCACCAGAAAAAAAAATTTTTATGTTGTGAAATTTAACGGGAATTGTCGTGGTTTGGTTTGGGTTGTTACACCGTAACAAGCTCCGGGTCTTCCTGTGCCTCTGCCGCATTAATATTGAAAACTCTTCCGCGGCCTTGTCCATTTGTGTTCTCCTGGTTCGGGCAATTTCTAATAATGTGGCCCGGTTTTCCACATTTATAACAAACTACATTGGCATAACTTGCTCCGACACTACTTGCTCCGCCATTATTCGTTCCGACACCATTTGTTCCTTTCGTTCTGTTAACCATTGGTCCGTAGACCTCACACTTCGCCGTGCTATGACCATTTCTTTTACACTTGTTGCAAAATTTGGTGCAGAACCCCGAGTGATACTTTTCACACCTTTGGTATAGCTGCTTCTGATTGTTGTTGTTGTTGCGGTTGTTATTTTTGTTGGGATGATTGTTGTAGTTGCTGTTGTTGTTGTTGTTGGGCCGTTTGTTGTAGTTGCGATTGATGTTGCGATTGTTGGGATAATTGTTGCGATTATTATTGTAATTGCTGTTGTTGTTGTATTGGTGATTCTTATCACCATTTTCCTCCCACTTTCTTTTGACTTGCTTTACATTGGCCTCGTCAGCCGTCTGTTCTTTAATTCTTTCCTCAATCTGGTTCACTAGTTTGTGAGCCATTCTACATGCCTGTTGTATGGAGGCGGGCTCGTGTGAACTTATATCTTCTTGGATTCTTTTTCTGGTAATCCTTTCACAAACGTGTCGATCTTCTCTTCCTCATCTTCGAACGCTCCCGGACACAATAGGCACAATTCTGTGAATAGTCTTTCGTACGTGGTAATATTAAATCCTTGGGTTCGTAACCCTCTAAGTTCTCTCTTGAGCTTATTGACCTCAGTTCTGGGACGGTACTTCTCGTTCATCAAGTGCTTGAATGCTGACCACGGTAGTGCGTACGCATCATCTTATCCCACTTGCTCTAGATAGGTATTCCACCATGTTAACGCAGAACCTGTGAAGGTATGTGTAGCGTACTTCACTTTGTCCTCTTCAGTACACTTACTTATGGCAAACACCGATTCGACCTTCTCGGTCCACCGTTTCAATCCGATCGGTCCTTCGGTTCTATCAAATTCCAAAGGTTTGCAGGCAGTGAATTCTTTGTAGGTGCATCCTACACGATTTCCTTTACTGCTAGATCCAAGTTTATTGTTGGAATGTAGCGCAGCCTGTACTGCGGCTATGTTTGAAGCTAGAAAAGTACGGAATTCCTCTTCTTTCATATTCACGGTGTGTCGAGTAGTCGGTGCCATTTCCTTCAAAATAGTCAAATGGAACAAGTTAATCATACAGAATATTAAGAGTAGTTAATAGTATTTCGTAGCATAATATGAACTCATTTATAAAAGCTTTTTCTTCATATTAGCGTTTTATAAGTTTAAATTCGGGTAGTACCTACTCGTTAAGTTCATACTTAGTAGCTAATATACAATTCAACTACTACAATTCTATATGAAAAACTGATTATAATAATATTTCGCGTTCAAACTTTTATACAATATTTTACAAACTTACAATACCGCTTATTTTACATAAAGCATGAAATATAGCACATAATAACTTTGATACAAGATAGTTGTGAAGATAATTCTAGCTAGTACACAAGTCGTTCAGCAAAGGCAATAAAGACACGTAATTCATACGTCCAGAAACAAGTCATGCATTCTGGTTTTACTAGGACTACTTCCCATCCTTGGTCTTGTGGAACATAACTGTTATGGCCGTTGATAAGACATCGTGTTGTAACGTCGTCAAAGGGACGAGGGTTACGTAATGACAAACAGTCTCGTAATAACCTAAAAACCTCATTTCTTACCCCAATTACCGACTCCGTCACTTGTGGGAACGTTTTGTTTAATAGTTGTAGCCCGATGTTCTTTTTCTCACTTTGGTGAGAAGCGAACATTACTAACCCGTAAGCATAGCATGCTTCTTTATGTTGCATGTTAGCCGCTTTTTCTAAATCATGAAGTCCTATATTCGGATACATTGAGTCAAAATAATTTCTTAACCCGTTGCGTAAAATAGCTCTTGGATTCCCCGCAATATATGCGTCAAAGTAAACACATCGTAACTTATGGGTTTCCCAATGTGATATCCCCCATCTTTCAAACGAAAGTCTCTTATAAACCAAGACATTCTTGGAACGTTCTTCGAATGTCTTACAAACTGATTTCGCCGTAAATAGTTGCGCCGAAGAATTCTGACCAACTCTAGACAAGATTTCATCAATCATGTCTCTGGGTAGGTCTCTTAAAATATTGGGTTGTCTATTCATTTTGTGTTTTTATACTGTAAAATAGACAAGAGTTAGATTCATAAAAAAAATACTTATTAATACAATCAATTTTTACATATATCATAAAGCATAAGCACACTATATTACATATATTACACCACACGAATACAACTATCTTATTCCGACTCGCTCGTTTCTTCTTCTTCGGTTTTGGTTCGTTTTGCCAAGTTTCTAGGGATATATGATGTTCCCCTAATACGAGTTGTCATTTTCCACAACGGTTTAGAAAAAACCTGGTGGTTTAGAGGTTCCCGGGTCATTGTTACAACTTAAGGGCTTCGGGGGTTGACGATACATATAAAGTTCATCGGGGTTGGAATTAGATTTCTCTATTTTTATGCCCTTTCCCTTATTATTTTCTTTTGCCTTTTTAAATTCAGTTGGGGTAATTTCTATAACATCATCGGAATTCTCGTCGGAATCCGATTCATCGGAGAATTGGTAATCCTCCCAATATTTTGCTTCCTTGGCGGAAACACCATTGACCATAATTAAACTTGGTCGGTTGGTTGAGGATTTTCTTTTACTTAACCGTTTTATTATTTCCCCCACCGGTTCTATTTCCTCCTCCGGTTCCTCCTCTTCATGTTCTGATTCTTCTTCCGGTTCTTCTTCGGGAACTTGTGAATCAATCCAATATATATTCGACTCTTCGTTATTATTAGGTGAGTCAATGGGATTTGTGCTAGAGGTAGACATCTATCACACAATATCAAACAAGTTAAGAGATTAATATATCACATAATATATACATGTTAATAATATATAGTTTCCAACAAAAATGTTAAGCAATCATTTTTAAAGAAAACACGGTCGAAGTCCAGACTCACTAATGCATCCTAACAAACTCGATAAGACACACTAATGCAAATTTTCTAGTTCTCTAAGACCAACGCTCAGATACCAACTGAAATGTCCCGTTCTTATTGATTAAAAATGTTCCATATTAATTGATTTCGTTTCGAGGTTTTGACCTCTATATGAGACGTTTTTCAAAGACTGCATTCATTTTTAAAACAAACCATAACTTTTATTTCATAAATAAAGGTTTAAAAAGCTTTACGTAGATTATCAAATAATGATAATCTAAAATATCCTGTTTACACACGACCATTACATAATGGTTTACAATACAAATATGTTACATCGAAATCAGTTTCTTGAATGCAGTTTTTACACAATATCATACCAACATTGACTCTAAATCTTGTCCTTATATTAGTATGCAATAGCGGAAGCTCTTAGTATTCACCTGAGAATAAACATGCTTTAAACGTCAACAAAAATGTTGGTGAGTTATAGGTTTAACCTATATATATCAAATCGTAACAATAGACCACAAGATTTCATATTTCAATACACATCCCATACATAGAGATAAAAATCATTCATATGGTGAACACCTGGTAACCGACATTAACAAGATGCATATATAAGAATATCCCCATCATTCCGGGACACCCTTCGGATATGATATAAATTTCGAAGTACTAAAGCATCTGGTACTTTGGATGGGGTTTGTTAGGCCCAATAGATCTATCTTTAGGATTCGCGTCAATTAGGGTGTCTGTTCCCTAATTCATAGATTACCAGACTTAATAAAAAGGGGCATATTCGATTTCGATAATTCAACCATAGAATGTAGTTTCACGTACTTGTGTCTATTTTGTAAATTATTTATAAAACCTGCATGTATTCTCATCCCAAAAATATTAGATTTTAAAAGTAGGACTATAACTCACTTTCACAGATTTTTACTTCGTCGGGAAGTAAGACTTGGCCACTGGTTGATTCACGAACCTATAATAATATATACATATATATCAAAGTATGTTCAAAATATATTTACAACACTTTTAATATATTTTGATGTTTTAAGTTTATTAAGTCAGATGTCCTCGTTAGTAACCTACAACTAGTTGTCCACAGTTAGATGTATAGAAATAAATCGATAAATATTATCTTGAATCAATCCACGAC
Organism: Rutidosis leptorrhynchoides; assembly: GCF_046630445.1. Lineage (NCBI taxonomy): Eukaryota > Viridiplantae > Streptophyta > Magnoliopsida > Asterales > Asteraceae > Rutidosis > Rutidosis leptorrhynchoides. The sequence goes on from NC_092340.1 coordinate 171,485,899, forward strand.
CCAGTGTATACGTATCTCAGTATTGATCACAACTCAAACTATATATATTTTGGAATCAACCTCAACCCTGAATCAATCCACGACCCAGTGTATACGTATCTCAGTATTGATTCACATATAGAGTGTCTATGGTTGTTCCGAAATATATATAGATGTGTCGAAATGATAGGTTGAAACATTGTATACGTGTCTATGGTATCTCAAGATTACATAATATACAATACAAGTTGATTAAGTTATGGTTGGAATAGATTTGTTACCAATTTTCACGTAGCTAAAATGAGAAAAATTATCCAATCTTGTTTTACCCATAACTTCTTCATTTTAAATCTGTTTTGAGTGAATCAAATTGCTATGGTTTCATATTGAACTCTATTTTATGAATCTAAACAGAAAAGTATAGATTTATATTCATAAAAATAAGTTACAAGTCATTTTTGTAAAGGTAGTCATTTCAGTCGAAAGAACGACGTCTAGATGACCATTTTAGAAAACATACTTCCACTTTGAGTTTAACCATAATTTTTGGATATAGTTTCATGTTCATAATAAAAATAATTTTCCCAGAATAACAACTTTTAAATCAAAGTTTATCATAGTTTTTAATTAGCTAACCCAAAACAGCCCGCGGTGTTACTACGACGGCGTAAATCCGGTTTTACGGTGTTTTCGTGTTTCCAGGTTTTAAATCATTAAGTTAGCATATCATATAGATATAGAACATGTGTTTAGTTGATTTTAAAAGTCAAGTTATAAGGATTAACTTTTATTTGCGAACAAGTTTAGAATTAACTAAACTATGTTCTAGTGATTACAAGTTTAAACCTTCGAATAAGATAGCTTTATATGTATGAATTGAATGATGTTATGAACATCATTACTACCTCAAGTTCCTTGGATAAACCTACTGGAAATGAGAAAAATAGATCTATCTTCAAAGGATCCTTGGATGGCTTGAAAGTTCTTGAAGCAGAATCATGACACGAAAACAATTTCATGTAAGATTTCCACTCGAAATAAGATTGTTATAGTTATAGAAATTGAATTTAAGTTTGAATATGATTATTACCTTGTATTAGAAAGATAACCTACTATAATTAACAAAGGTTTCTTGATCTTGGATGATTATTTGGAATGGATTTAGAAAACTTGGAAGTAAACTTGCAATCTTGGAAGTATTCTTGATTTTATGAAACTAGAACTTTTGGAATTTATGAAGAACACTTGGAACTTGAAGATAGAACTTGAGAGAGATCAATTAGATGAAGAAAATTGAAGAATGAAAGTGTTTGTAGGTGTTTTTGGTCGTTGGTGTATGGATTAGATATAAAGGATATGTAATTTTGTTTTCATGTAAATAAATCATGAATGATTACTCATATTTTTATAATTTTATGAGATATTTCATGTTAGTTGCCAAATGATGGTTCCCACATGTGTTAGGTGACTCACATGGGCTGCTAAGAGCTGATCATTGGAGTGTATATACCAATAGTACATACATCTAAAAGTTGTGTATTGTACTAGTACGAATACGGGTGCATACGAGTAGAATTGTTGATGAAACTGAACGAGGATTTAATTGTAAGCATTTTTGTTAAGTAGAAGTATTTTGATAAGTGTCTTGAAGTCTTTAAAAAGTGTGTGAGTACATATTAAAACACTACATGTATATACATTTTAACTGAGTCGTTAAGTCATCGTTAGTCGTTACATGTAAACGTTGTTTTGAAACCTTTAGGTTAACGATCTTGTTGAATGTTGTTAACCCATTATTTATTATAACAAATGAGATGTTAAATTGTTATATTATCATGATATTATGATATATAATATATCTTAGTATGATATATATACAGTTAAATGTCGTTACAACGATAATCGTTACATATATGTCTCGTTTCGAAATCATTAAGTTAGTAGTCTTATTTTTACATATGTATTTCATTGTTAATACACTTAATAATATATTTACTTATCATTTAACATAATTAACCAAGTGTATCAATATCTTAATATGATTCATATGTACCTAGTAAGACGTTGTTATAACGATAATCGTTATATATATCGTTTTCGAGTTTCTTAAATTAATAGTCTCATTTTTATGTATATAACTCATTGTTAAAATACCTAATGAGATACATACTTATAATAAAATCATGTTAACTATATATATAAACATATATATGTCATCGTATAGTTTTTACAAGTTTTAACGTTAGTGAATCACCGATCAACTTGGGTGGTCAATTGTCTATATGAAACCTATTTCAATTAATCAAGTGTTAACAAGTTTGATTTCTTAACATGTTGGAAACACTTAATCATGTAAATAACAATTTCATTTAATATATATAAACATGGAAAAGTTTGGGTCACTACACATGGGTAAATCTTAACTTAATTTTTATGCATTTAATATTAATGTAGACAAGGGTATGAGTTTGACTAATTAAGAAGTTAAGGTGGACAAAAACACAAACATATGCATGATTCTAGTTATGCTTGACATTCCAGTTTAGATTTTATTTATCTTTGTATGAATGAGGGTCACATTAAGAATTCTAAACCCTTGTAAATTTTGATTAATTTGATATTTGTAATCAATTCTAACTAATGTATATTTTGAGTCTTGACTTAACTTTTAACTTTTAAAATTTTAACACTAACCTTTACTCTTTGAATGTTTTTATTGGGAACGTACGTCGGAAGTTAAATTTTTCTTTAACAATTATACATGTCTGAATTAAAACTCTTTGTTTGAAAATGAGTGGATAGATTTCCATTCCATTAAGAAAGATAGAATTTATTGTTGAACTTGACTTACCATTAGGTTTAAAAAAATATTTGGATAGACCTGTTGACCATTATCTCTTGATTTATTTAAATTTTCATAAAGATGACTTTTAGGTACTTAAGGGCAAGTAAAGTTTAAGTGTTGTGAATTTGATAACACTTGAACTATACATATTTCATAAATATATAAAAATGTTATCTTGGTATTTTATCATCAAGTTCAGTATTTTCTTATCTAAATTCTTATTTATTCTTGCAAAAAGGTATTTTTATGTCTTCGATTAGTAAAAGTGTTAAAACAGCATAAAAACATAAGAAATCACAAAATTTGAAGGAAAGCATGCTATAAAGGGGAAAACTGCCATCTATGATGTGCAAATTGAAGAAAGTTCTAGAATACGAAGTGACTTGAAGATCAAGAAAATTGTGATAAAGCCGTATTCTATTATCTGCTTAATCCGCCAGTTATGATGTCTAATTCCGTTTACTTGAAGATAAAGTCATTGAATATAAGAAAATATAAAACCGAATCTGGTACAAAGTACAAAAGCCACCGGCTATATCATCAACATCCTCCAGCTATCGACTTAATTATGGAAGTTCGTAGGATACAAGTTACTTCGTGATCAAGAAACGCGTTCTAGAGGGTTATGGATTATAATAGCTGCCGGCTATACCTATTACAGCCACTGACTAAGATGCTGGTTAACCTCAACTAAAAATAGTCACGAATTTTCAAGTTTTTGATATCATACTTTTCAATATAATTTTTAGGTTTAGAATAGGAATTAAGTTACAAATTTTTTAAGTTTTTCAATATCAAAGTTTAGTTTCTTTTTGCTTTTCGATTGAAGATTTCCTTCAAGATTGTAATTTTTTATTGCTTTAAGGTACATTTCTTATTTAATTTAGCGCATCTTTTTAATTATGTTTGTTTTCAATTACATATGTTTATTTTCATCTCCAGATATGAACTAAAAGTTCATAGTGTTTATTTGGACAAAAGAGAAATCTGAGATTAATTATATGAAGCCGCCGACCATGGAGTCACAGCTGCCGACCATGCTCCTGGTAGCCAACGACTAAACTATCGAAATCATAGTTTTTTTTTTTACCGAAACTGTGTACACTAGGTTTCTGTGATTTTTATGGATTGATATTGCTCGATTTACACATGTTTTACCTCGCAATATCTTCCTCGTTTCACTCGTTTTAGCGGATTAATGAGCTTGGAAGGCTTTTATTTGAGTAAATTGATAGTTCATTTCTAGATATCACTACTTGCTACAAAATTGACCAAGTTTGGCCAAGAAGTGAACCAAAATTTTATAAATCAAGAGAATGCAGAATTTCAGCAAATGCGGTGCATCAAAATAGCCAATGCGGCGCATCTCTAGTGCAAATTGGACCCTTTCATCACCAGAATCTTTGGAAGCATAAAAATACGGCGCATTCATCTCAAAATGCGGCGCAATCATTATATAATGAGGCACATTCACTCAGACAAATGCGCCACATCCCTCATACAAATGCCGCGCATCACCTTATCAAAAACCAAATGCGGCGCATCTATCAGCTAATGCGCTGCAACTTCGCTGTTTTGTGTAGAATTTTTGTCAAGACTATAAATATAAAAGGGGATTAGGTTTTTGGGAGAGCTGCAGTTTTTACCTTAATTTTTACCTTAAAAACCCTATTTTCATCATCTAAGTGGAAGATTAAGGCTAATTTGGAGGATTAAAATCAAGCACAAGCAACGTTAGTGTTAGATCTACATCATATTTCCATTTGGGATGTAATCTACACATTTATCTTCATTGTCTTCATTTGAATACTTGTAATAGTTGGAATATCAAGCTTATTTGTGATATGTTGTCTTTGATTAGTGTTAATTTAGCCATGCTTGACTAATTTGATTGTGTTTGCTTATCTATGAAACTCTAATGTAAGGATTTGCCCCAAATCAAATAAATAATTGTTGTGTGAACCTAACTTTGATTATATGAGTTTTTGATCATTACTAAGTGATTTCTAATGAGATTCAATTTATACTTCAACATGTTTGCATGATCTAGACAATCAAGGAAAGGATTATAAGTGATATTTTCCTCTAATTAGATTGGTTTTGAAAGTATTCTTAGTCAAACCAGTGGTGCTTAGTTTTCTTAAGTGATTTTGATTATTAAGGGATTTTAAGTGATTTTAATCCAAGCATAATCTCAATGACTTCTCATGGTTCAACTTGATCTTTTAATTCAATGCTTATGTGAGGTTGCAAAGTGTAACTTGATTAAGGTTTAGTAGTAATATTAAAAATCTAATAGTTCAACAACGAATATGATGGCAATTGGGATAAAATGGGGCAATCCAAGCATAAGGGTGGATTGGATAATTGGGCACTACTTTGTTACTTGATCTATATTTTGAGAATTAGTTATTTGCTTATGGTTGCAAGTTTTAGTTGTTAGTCAAAATCAATCAAAAACCCCCAATCAAACTAGAACAATTATTAGTTTCAATATTCAATTGACCTACTCTCTTGGGACGAACTTGACTTAAATGCTTACATGGAAAGTGCTATAATTACCGGGACCTAGCACGTCATCAAAACTTTTTGGCGCCACTGCCGGGGAGTGGTGTTTTTAATTGAATTTTGATATTTGCTAGTAGTTGTTCGATCCTTTTGTAAGAATTTATTCTTGAAAAAGTTAGTTTTCTTGTTTTATATATATTGTTGTGCGGAAAACGTTTTGTGGTTATTTTGTGATCTAAGTTAGGTGGTGTATGAAATTATGGTCCAACAAGGATCAAATTTGTGAGAATCCACTATCCAAGCCAGAGAAAGCAATTTATGATTATTATCGATCAAGGGACGAAAGGGTTATTAGATCAAATTTTGAAGCATTGCCTTTATATTTTGTCGATACGGAGGGAGAAAATCCATTTGGGGTGGATCATTAAGTTCATCAAGTTCCACCACTAATGGCGGAACCGAATGATGTTCCAATGTGGAATGCTGGACTTGTTACACCACCAACGGTTGCACCTTATTTCATGACCCGTCCTAATCCATCTGGACGAATACATTACATTTGGTTACATCGCGAGGTACTTGACCACTATATGATACATTTTACAAACATTGCATTCGTTTTTAAAAGACAAACTTTCATTACATCGAAAGTTGACGGCATGCATACCATTTTCTAATATATCCAACTATAATTGACTTAATAATAATCTTGATGAACTCAACGACTCGAATGCAACATCTTTTGAAATATGTCATGAATGACTCCAAGTAATATCTCTAAAATGAGAAAATGCACAGCGGAAGATTTCTTTATTACCTGAGAATAAACATGCTTTCAAGTGACAACCAAAAGGTTGGTGAGTTCATTAGTTTAACATAAATAATCATTTCCATCATTTCAATAGACCACAAGATTTCCTTTATTCAATAATCATACACTCGCAAGTGTTTAAAAATCATTCATATGGATTGAACACCTGGTAATCGACATTAACAAATGCATCTAGAATATCCCTAAAAATAATATCGAAGTACTAAAGCAGTTCAAATTCTCTGACTGGGGCTTGTCAAGGCCCATAGGGCTATCTTTAGGATTCGCGTCAATTGGTGGCAATTATAATAAACATCAATTCTTAGGCTACCAAGTTCAACAAGAGCGATATCCGGTATAACAATCCAACCATAGAATGTAGTTTTGATTACTTGTGTGTATTTCGTAAAACATTTATAAAAGCAGCGCATGTATTCTCAGTCCCAAAAATATATATTTCAAAATTATTTAAAAAGGGAGCAAATGAAACTCACTATACTGTATTTTGTAGAAAAAATACATATGACGACACTGAACAATGCAGGGTTGGCCTCGGATTCACGAACCTATATCGATTATATATGTTAAAACATATATTGAACATGTAATAGAAATCAAACCAGTTTCTATATATTAATTATATAATATATTCCTTATTTAAAATAATAATGTATTTATTATTTCAAATGTTATATATATCTATATATATGACATATATATTTTATTTTTATATGATAAATGAAAATAGTAAATTTAGATATACTTATGATATATGTAATAATTATATTTTTATATAATTATCTTTTGTTAAAATAATATTTATAATAATACTAAAATAATGTTAATAATGTTAATACTAATAATAATAATAATGAATACACTAATAATAAAAATAATGATAATAAATTTAATGATAAAAATATTAATAATGAAAAAAAAATAATCATAATAATAATGATAATTTTAGTTAATCATGACTTAATTATATTCTCAACTATATCCTTATTTTATCTTGACTATAATCGTGCATATAATTAATCTTCTCGGTTGTAATTACTTTAACTATGACCATAGCCCTAACCATTTTTTCTTAATATTTCTTAACATAAATTATATTCATTTTTATTTTTATCTTAAACATAATATTAATATTAATTAATAGTAATAATGATAATAACAATAATAATAATAATGATACTACTACCTTAATGAGTGAGTTCTTAAAAAAAATGTCTCAGCCCGGGTTTGAACCTAAGACCTCTTACTCCCCTGAAACACCCTTCAACCACTCACCCATTCCATTTTATCTAATAAAATCTCATACGCAATATCATTTAACCCATATGAATTATTAGCTTATGGATCTCGGCCCAATCAGGAACTTGTAGCCCAACAGAAGAACATAACTTGGATCACGGCCCAACAAGCATAAGCCCAACTGGATCACTTATAAAAAGAGATAATTTGACCCAACTGGATGACTACGACCCAAATAAACCTTCGTGGGGTTTTCTTTTCTTTGGTGTTAAACGAAATTGGAAAAAGAAACACAAGTTGCAGCCGTAAACAGCTGTTACAACCATTCTTCCTCATCGAATATTATAGTCATCATCTTACTCGCGTTTAATTATCACAGAACATCATCATCATCATGTAACTTCATCATCATCATAAAATATCATATATATATCGTATTCTTATCTTCACCGTTTCGCCTTCTTTTTCATACTCTACATCTTCTTTTTATCATAACCATCATCCATTATCTAATCATCATACTCGTCCATCAATCGTCATCATTATAGCTCATCATAAACCCCACCGTTCGTTATTAACAATTCGTGATTCTATGTATTATCATCTTCACGATATACTAACATCACAGACCAAGATTAAAGACAGGTCCCAAACAATTAAAATATAGATTGGTATTTATGTTTGGCAGCCCACTTAAAATATAGTTGATCTACTAGAAGCCCGATCCAAGAACAAATGACTCAAGATAACTTTAAGAAGAAAAAAAAATTCGATTTACAATAGGAACAAACACATGTGATGACAGCATGTCATGTTTATCTTTATCACCATCATCTTTAATCATCGACCCTACTCATCATCACTTTTATAACAATTGATAGTATCAATCGGTTTATCATTGATTAACATCATCAACCTCTTGCTGAACAGAAATAGAAGAAGAACATGGCAGTAGTAACAACACGATAATTATAGCAACAGAAAGGGGTGTTTACAGGTGACTGTTGTTCGTTGTTTGCAGACGTGTATAGTAGCAATAAAGTGTAAAATAGAAACAGAAAGTAACTGGACATAGTAGCAGCAAGGTGGTAACCAAGGTGATGGTGCTTTTGGTATAAATAGGAACAGAAAGTAAATTCATTAGCAGCCAGTTGCAGTAATTTAATGGGTTTTGGTTTATATCTTGAAACAGTTGGTTATTGTTGTGATGATGATTGCAGGTTTGATCGAACAAGGAGACAACAAGGAATAATTTATGATGATGTTTTAGATGGTTTTTTAGTTGCAAACGGTGATGAGGTAGTAGTTTCATCGGATAAAAATATAGAAAGCAGATGTAGGTCAATGGTGAAGGTGAATGGTTGTAGGTATTGGTAGATCATGATTATGGTATAATGGAAATAGGTGTTATCGGATTGTTAAAGAAGGGAAAGAGTTATATAGACGATGGATTTGTGCTTCGGTTGATTGAGCATATGTATATGTTTAAACATATGTATCATGTATATATATGAGATGAGATAGATAGAGATATAATTTAGATAGAATATATTGATAGGAGTCATCAGACAAAAACAGAAATTGATTGATACTTTTAAATTCACGGACGTAATTTAAAATGGACAAGTGGTATGGATTCTAACTTTAATAATAATAATAATATATCAATAATTGAAAATAAAGAACGTGCGAAATCATATATAGCAGCCTCAAATCTTGTGTTTTTCTTACCGACACGGATATTATATCGTAGTCTGTTGTTAGTCAATGGCGAATGAAAAGTCTTCGGAAAAATCCCAAATTTTTAAATTAAATAGTTCTATTTATTTTGGTCATTATGGTATAAAATTTGCTCATTAATTTAATAAATAAAAATTACATCAACTGTCCCTCTCATTTATGGGTAAAATATAAAAAGTGTTAAAACTAAACAAATAGTACCTAAATACATTTTTAATAAGCCTAAAATTTATAGAACACATTTTCGGATCACCGTTTATTTTAAAATAATATAAGTTCCTTTTTAATTCGTTTACTATCAATTGAATGACAAATGAGCATTTCCGTCATTTACTAAATAACTTCGAAATTTCTTATATATATATATATATATATATATATATATATATATATATATATATATATATATATATATATATATAACATACTTTATATATTCACTTTTATAATAAAATTTAATATATCTTATATTAATTTACATATTTATTTATAACAAATTGTATATTGTATATAATAGTTTATTAATATTCTTATGCATAATTATTTATATTTACTTATTTATATATATTTATCTATTTACAAATTTTGCTTATCGTGTCAAAATTAAATAAGAAATAAGTTTAAATTTGGTCAGAAATCTCCGGGTCGTCACAGTACCTACCCGTTAAAGAAATTTCGTCTCAAAATTTGATTGGGATGGTCATGGCTAACAATAAATATGTTTTCATGACACATAAGAGCTGAGATTTAGAGTTTTATTGTAACGACCCGGATTTTTCAGCTAATATATAGAAGATTAATATTTACATAATTAATGTTTCCAACACGTTAAGCAATCAAACTCATTAAGACTTGGTTATTTGGAATGAATTTTATACAAACGTTTGGACACCCAGTCTGTCTGACGATTCACGAACGTCATATATCCTAATAATTAATTAAAGAAATATATATTTGGATATATATATTTATGATTTGATTAAATTATATTTAAGTATCTCATTAAGTATAATAACAATGAGTTATATATATAAGATGAGACTACTAACTTAAAGACTTCGAAACAATATACATATATGTAACGATTATCGTTGTAATAGTATTTCACACATATATATATGATATTAGATATGATAATACACCATGTTAACATGTTAACATAACAATTTAACATTTCATTTAAGTGTAATAACAATGGGTCAATTATATTTAATAAGATCGTTAACCTAAAGGTTTCGAAACAACACTTACATGTAACGACTAACGACGACTTAACGACTCAGTTAAATATATATACATGTAATGTATTATGATGTATTTATACACTTTTGAAAGACTTCAAGACACATATCAAAGTACTTCTAGTTAACAAAAATGCTTACAATTACATTCTCATTCATTTTCATCAAAAATTCTACTCGTACATGTATGATATTGTACTCGTATAATATGCAGCTTCTAGATGTATTTACTATTCATCTATACTAATAAAAATCTACTCTTTAGCAACCTTAAATGATTAAGGATCATGTGGGAACCATATTTGTCAACTTGCATGAATTATTTAGCAAGAAAACAAACTTAAGTATCTTTTTTTCTTTATAAAATGTAAAAAACATATTCATGAATGCACACCATTTCTTTACTCCATTTTCTCATACTTACACTCCAATTTCTCTCTCAAAATACTCCTAACATCATACTTTATCATCTCCAAGCATTTTCACCATCTTTTAGCTTCAATTACAAGCTTTAATCATCATAAAAACAACCATCTTTCAAGAACACTTCAACAATCATATCAAGTCTTCATGACTACTTCCAAGCTTTCTAATCCATTCCAACTTATCATCTAAGATCAAGAAACCTTTGTTATTTACAGTAGGTTATTTTTCTTATTCAAGGTAATATTCATATTCAAACTTTGATTCAATTTCTATAACTATAACAATCTTATTTCAAGTGGAAATCTTACTTGAACTTGTTTTCGTGTCATGATTCTACTTCAAGAACTTTCAAGCCATCCAAGGATCCTTTGAAGCTAGATCTATTTTTCTAATTTCCAGTAGGTTTATCCAGAAAACTTGAGGTAGTAATGATGTTCATAACATCATTCGATTCATCCATATAAAACTATCTTATTCGAAGAGCTAAACTTGTAATCACTAGAACATAGTTTAGTTAATTCTAAACTTGTTCGCAAACAAAGTTAATCCTTCTAACTTAACTTTTAAAATCAATTAAACACATGTTCTATATCTATATGATATGCTAACTTAATGATTTAAAACCTGGAAACACGAAGAACACCGTAAAACCAGATATACGCCGTCGTAGTACAACCGGGGGCTGTTTTGGTTTGGATAATTAAAAACTATGAAAAACTTTAATTTAAAAGCTATACTTCTGGGAAAATTATTTTTCTTATGAATATGAAACTATATCCAAAAATCATGGTTAAACTCAAAGTGAAAGTATGTTTTTCAAAATAGTCATCAAGATGTCGTTCTTTCGACGGAAATGACTACCTCTTTCAAAAATCACTTGTAACTTACATTTCCAACTATATAGCTATACTTTTTCTATTTAGTTTCATAAAGTTAAGTTAAATATGAAACCGTAGCCGCTTAAATCACTCAAAACGGATTTGAAACGAAGAAATGACGGGTAAAACAAAATTGGTAAAAACTATTCATTTTAGCTACGTGAAAATTTGTAAGAAATCTATTCCAACCATAACTTAATCAACTTATATTGTATATTATGTAATCTTGAGATACCATAGACACGTATACAATTTTTCGACCTATCATGTCGACCCATCTATATATATATATATATATTGCGGAACAACCATAGACACTCTATATGCAAATGTTGGAGTTAGCTATACAGGGTTGAGGTTGCTTCCAAAATATATATATAGTTTAAGTTGAGATCAATACTGAGATATGTATACACTGGGTCTTGGATTGATTCAAGATATATATTAATTTATTCATGTACGACAAATTATGGACTACTAACATTGGACTGCTAACTGGACAACTAAAATCATCAACACGTAATAAAGAAAATATTGTGAATATATTTTGATCATATTTTAATATATGAATATATTGTTATAGGTTCATAAATCAACTCGTGGCCAAGTGTAATTCTCGACGAATTAGTAATCTGTGAAATTGAGTTATAGTCCCATTTTTACTATTTAAATTATTTTGGGATGAGAATACATGCAAAATTTATAAATGTTTTACAAAATAAGCACAAGTTCATGGAACTACATTCTACGATTGATTTGTTATACCGGATATCTGTACTTATTATTATTATGCTTGGTAACCTAAGAGTTAGTGAAAAACACTAATTGACGCGAATCCTAAAGGTAGATCTACGGGCACCAACCACCCCCATTTTCGAATAGTGGAAATTCTTTAGTACTTCGAAGGGTTCTTGTCATACCTTTGAATAGTGGAATGTATGATGCCAGATATCTTAAGCGCTCTATGTTAAGGTCGGTTACCAGGCGACTCATCGTATGAATGATTTTTGCAGTTGTAATGATCCTGCGCATTTAATTAAATAAAATCTTGTGGCTTATTAAATGTTATGATTATTATGTAGAAATTAAACCTATGACTCACCAACATTTTTGTTGACATTTTAAGCATGTTTATTCTCAGGTGAATATTAAAAACGCTTCCGCTGTCGTATGCCAACCCAGGGTCAAGATTTGGAGTCGGCATAATTGTTTATATTGTTTAAACTTGCATTCGGAGTATTTGTTGTAATATATTTGATCATATTGTAATGGATTGTGTAAAAACTTATTTATTTGAGGAATAATAACCCAAGGTTAAGACCTTTATTCAATAATAAAGGTTATGGTTGTTTTTTTTTTAAAAAACGAATGCAAGATTTGAGAAACGTCTCATATAGAGGTCAAAACCTCGCAAAGAAACCAATTAATATGAAACGTTTATAATTAATATGAACGGGGCATTTCAGTTGGTGTCCGAGCGTTGGTCTTAGAGAATCAGAAATTTTTTCATTAGTGTGTCTAACTGATTTTTGATGCATTAGTGAGTCTGAACTTCGACCGTAATTATTTTAAAAATGATTGCTTAATATAATTGTTGGAAACATAAGATTATTAACATATAAATATTATAAGATATATCATTCTCTTAACATGCCTGCTATTATGTGATAGATGACTTCATCCGATCATATAAGCATCTCTAGTGATTCAGATTTTATTTACTTATCAAGCGATTCGGAGGCTGAGTCAAAGCGTACGACTTATGAACCAACGGAAAAGTTAACTTTTGGTGCTACCATTAAAGTGGAAAATTGTTGGGAAAATTGGGAAGATTCACAATTGCCAGTAGAGGTTCCAGAAGAGGATCCAGAAGAATATCCCGAATAGGAACCCGAAGAAGAGGATCCTGAAGAAGTTGTGGAAATTACCGAACCACAACGTGATTTGGGAAAATCTTTGGCTGTTATACCCGATCCCAAACCCGATGAACCTATTATGACCCAAAATATTTGTGATCATCCACCTGAACCACCTAAGAGACCAGTTTATAAAATGACCGCTCGTATAAGGACTGTTGGTTTTGCCCCCAAACAATTAGCCGAAAGAACCAGTTGGGAGGAATTGGAAAAAGAACTATCCAAACGAAAATTCAAACTTTTGGCAGAGAAAGAAACAACATCAACATCTAAATAATCTCGTCGTTCTTGAACCATCGGCAGCTATCCTGTATTCCATGCATTGTATAATATGTATTATATTGTGTGTTTAAGCTTGTAAGAAAATCTGCAATGTAATTTTCCTTATGATTGTATAATAATAAGAATAAGCATGGAAGGTTTATTATTATTATTACAACTTATTATTACGTAGTAACGTAATAACTTACCATAGTTTTTCATATTAGAATTTTAGTAGTTAATTTGTGTGTTAGCTGCTAAGTATGAACATTATTATAGTTATAAAATGCTAATATGAAGAAAAAGCTTTTATAATAATAAGTTCATATTAAGCTACAAAATACTTTTTGACTACTTCTAAAATTCTATATGATTAACTCAGTCGGCTATTTTTGAAGGAAATGGCTCCTCCAGCTACTAGACAACAACAATTGAACACAGAAGAACTTCAAGCTTTCGCTGCAAATATGGCTGCAGTGGTGAATGCAATGAACAACAATAACCAATCGGGTTCCAGCAGTGGAGGAAACAATGGCAACCGGGTAGGATGTTCCTACAAAGCTTTTATGGCCTACAAACCCAATGAGTTTGAAGGATCTGAAAGACCCGTTGGACTAAAGCGGTGGACAGAGAAGGTTGAAGCCGTGTTCGCAATCAGCAACTGCGCAGAAGAGGATAAAGTTAAGTATGCCACACATACTTTCAGGGGTACTGCTTTGACATGGTGGAATACCTATATGGATTACGTAGGACAGAATACCGCCTACGCACTTCCATGGTCCGCTTTCAAGCACATGATGACGGAAGAGTACCGTCCCAGAACCGAAATCAACAAGCTCAAGACAGAGCTTAAAGCATTGACAACCCAAGGGTTAGATATCACTACTTACGAGCGACGTTTCAATGAACTGGCTTTAATGTGTCCTGGAGTATTTGAGGACGATGAAGCAAAAATTGAAGCATTCATAAAAGGGTTGCCGGAACGAATCCAAGAGCATGTAGGTGCTAATGATCCTGCAACAATGCAGAAAGCGAGCCGTATAGCCCACAAATTGATAGGCCAAATTACAGGTAGGATAAAGAAAGAAGAGGCCGAGGAGGCCATAATGAAACAGGGAAAAAGAAAGTAGGAGGAAAGCAGTGATCAGGGTCACCAGTACAACAACAATAATCAAAACAACAACTACAACAACAATCGCAACCACCCCAACAACAACAATAATCACAAAAACAACCGCAACAATAACCGCAACAACCATCCCAATAATAATAACAACAACAATCCCAATCACAAAAATAACAACAACAAACTACTGAACAACAAAACCCTAACAACAACAACAACAACAACAACAACAACAACAACGACAACAAAAGGTAAAGAACTATATGCCCCAGGTGTGATACGTTTCATCCGGAATGGTTTTGTAGAGAATTATGTACCAAGTGTAATAGGAATGGCCATATTGCGGCAAAGTGTGAAGTCTACGGACCAAATAGAAACAAATGAGTAAATAATGCCGGAATGTGGAAAACCGGGCCATACCATAAACCAGTGCTGGAAAGGAAATAGGCAAGGCCATGGGAGAGCCTTCAGCATTAATGGGGAGAAAGCACAGGAAGACCCGGAGCTTGTTACGGGTACGTTTCTTATCAACAATACACCTGCTTATGTTTTATTTGATTCGGGTGCCGATAGAAGTTATATGAGTAGAGAATTTTGCGCCAAATTAAATTGCCCGTTAACGCCTTTGGATAAAAAGTGTATAGTTGAAGTAGCAAACGGTAAACTAATTAAGGTTGATAAAATTTTCCGAAATTGAAAAATTAGTTTAGTTACCGAAACGTTTGCAATTGATTTAATACCGGTGGAATTGGGTAGCTTCGACGTAATTATTGGAATGGACTGGATGTCCAAGGTGAAAGCCGAAGTTGTTTGTCATGAGAAGGCGATTCGTATTCCGAGAGAAAACGGGTTACCCTTAATGGTGTACGGAGAAAAGGGTAATGCCAAATTAAATCTTATTAGTAGTTTGAAGGCACGCAAACTAATAAAAAAAGGTTTCTATGCCATACTAGCACACGTCGAGAAGGTTGAAAAAGAAGAAAAGAAAATCAATGACGTTCCTGTTGCAAGAGAATTTCCTGAGGTGTTTCCGGACGAATTACCGGGACTACCTCAACACCGATCTGTTGAATTTCAAATACATCTTGTACCAGGAGCCGCACCAATAGCTCGTGCTCCATATAGACTTGCGCCCATCGAAATGAAAGAATTACAAAGTCAGCTACAAGAATTATTAGAACATGGTTTTATCCGACCGAGTACGTCACCATGGGGAGCTCCAATTTTATTCGTTAAAAAGAAAGATGGATCTTTTCGCATGTGTATCAATTACCGTGAGCTGAACAAAGTAACCATCAAAAACCGATACCCTTTACCCCGAATCGATGACCTATTTGATCAACTCCAAGGTTCGAGCGTATACTCCAAAATCGACTTAAGGTCGGGTTATCATCAACTGAGGGTTAAAGAAGCCAATATACCAAAAACAGCCTTCAGAACTCGTTATGGCCATTACGAATTCATGGTTATGCCATTCGGTTTAACCAATGCACCCGCAGTTTTCATGGACCTCATGCACCGAGTATGTAGTCCATATTTAGATAAGTTTGTCATTGTCTTTATTGACGACATCCTTATCTATTCGAAGAATAACCAATAACACGAACAACACTTGAGACTTGTGTTAGAGTTGTTAAGAAAAGAACAACTTTATGCTAAGTTCTCTAAATGTGCTTTTTGGTTAAATGAAGTACAATTTCTAGGCCACGTAGTCAGTAGTAATGGAATCAAAGTTGATCCCGCCAAGATTGAAGCCATCAAAAATTGGGAGAACCCGAAAACTCCAACACAAATACGTCAATTTTTGGGTTTAGCCGGTTACTATAGGAGGTTTATTCAAGCTTTCTCCCGAGTAGCCAAACCTTTAACCACATTGACACACAAGGGGAAGAAGTATGAATGGACTTTCGAACAAGAGGGTGCCTTCCAATTGTTGAAAAAGAAGTTGACTACGGCACCTATTTTATCGTTACCTGACAGAATGGAAGATTTTGTTATCTACTGTGACGCATCAAGAATGGGTTTTGGGTGTGTTCTTATGCAACGGAAGAAGGTGATTGCATATGCTTCTCGACAACTCAAAATTAATGAACAAAACTACACCACACACGATCTGGAATTGGGCGCCGTTGTTTTTGAATTAAAGATGTGGAGACATTACCTATATGGGGTCAAGTTTATCGTATACACCGACCACAAAAGTCTCCAAAATATTTTAAATCAAAAGCAACTAAATATGAGGCAGCGTAGGTGGGTTGAGCTGCTAAATGATTAAGATTGTGAAATCCGTTACCATCCGGGGAAAGCAAATGTGGTAGCCGATGCCTTGAGTCGAAAGAAAAGAGAACCTATTCGAGTAAAAGCTATGAACATGATTATTCATAGTAATCTTACTACTCGAATAAAAGAGGCACAACAGAAGGTTTTGAAGGAAGGAATTTTTGGAAGGGAAATACCCAAAGGATTAGAAAAACAGATTAATATTCGAGAAGACGGAACCAGGTATTTAGCTGAAAGAATTTGGGTACCAAAGAATGGGGATTTGAGGAAAGTGGTACTAGATGAAGCACATAAAACCAGATATTCAATACATCCCGGAGCGGGGAAAATGTACCAAGACCTCAAGAGAAACTTTTGGTGGCCAGGAATGAAGGCCGATATAGCCACATATGTAGGAGCATGTTTGACTTGTTCTAAAGTCAAAGTTGAGCATCAGAAACCATCGGGTCTACTCCAACAACCTGAAATCCCAGAATGGAAATGGGAAAACATTAAAATGGATTTCATTGCTAAGTTACCAAGAACCGCAGTTGGTTATGATATGATTTGGGTAATAGTCGATCGTCTTACTAAGTCAGCACACTTTCTGCCAATAAAAGAAGAGGATGGTATAGAGAAATTAGCATGATTATACATGAAAGAAGTTGTTTCTAGACATGGTATATCAATCTCTATTACCTCTGATCATGATAGCAGATTTACTTCTAGATTCTGGCAGGCATTACACGAAGTGTTGGGAACTCGTCTAGATTTAAGTACTGCCTATCATCCACAAACTGATGGGCAGAGTGAAAGGACGATTCAGACACTCAAAGACATGCTACGAGCATGTGTTATTGATTTTGGAAGTAGTTGAGATCGACATCTACCGTTAGCTGAGTTTTACTACAACAACAGCTATCATTCTAGTATTGAGGCGGCACCATTCGAGGCACTTTATGGGAGGAAGTGCAGGTCCCCGATTTGTTGGAGTGATGTGGGGGATAAATAGATTACAGGTCCGGAAATTATCCAAGAAACCACCGATAAAATCATTCAGATTCAGCAACGATTGAAAACAGCCCGTAGTCGACAAAAGAGCTATGCGGATGTTAGAAGAAAACCTTTAGAGTTTGAGGAAGGTGATATGGTTATGCTTAAGGTATCACCTTGGAAAGGTGTTATTCATTTTGGAAAGCGAGGGAAATTGAGCCCAAGATACATTGGGCCATTCAAGATTGAAAAACGTATTGGGCCAGTGGCCTATCGACTTGAGCTACCCCCACAATTAGAAAAGATTCATAACACCTTTCATGTTTCAAACCTGAAGAAATGCCTAGCTACCAAAGATCTCATTATTCCTTTAGACGAGATTAAAATTGACGAGAAACTAAATTTTGTCGAAGAACCCGTTGAAATTATGGATCGTGAGGTCAAACGACTCAAACAAAGTAAGATACCAATCGTTAAGGTTCGATGGAATGCTCGTAGAGGACCTGAATTTACTTGGGAACGAGAAGACCAAATGAAGCTGAAGTACCCGCATTTGTTCTCCGACATCGCACGTTAACTAGGTACTATTCAAAATTTTGGGACGAAATTTAATTTAAAGGGTGTGTAATGTAATGACCCGAATTTTTCCGCTAATATATAGAAGATTAATATTTACATAATTAATGTTTCCAACATGTTAAGCAATCAAACTCATTAAGACTTGGTTAGTTGGAATGAATTTTATACAAACGTTTGGACACCCAGTCTGTCTGACGATTCACGAATGTCATATATCGTAATAATTAATTAAAGGAATATATATTTGGATATATATATTTATGATTTGATTAAATGATATTTAAGTATCACATTAAGTATAATAACAATGAGTTATATATATAAGATGAGACTACTAACTTAAAGACTTCGAAACAATATACATATATGTAACGATTATCGATGTAATAGTATTTCACACATATATATATGATATTAGATATGATAATACACCATTTTAACATGTTAACATAACAATTTAACATCTCATTTAAGTGAAATAACAATGGGTCAATTATATTTAACAAGATCGTTAACCTAAAGGTTTCGAAACAACACTTACATGTAACGACTAACGATGACTTAACGACTCAGTTAAATATATATACATGTAATGTATTATGATGTATTTATACACTTTTGAAAGACTTTAAGACACATATCAAAGTACTTCTAGTTAACAAAAATTCTTACAATTACATTCTCATTCATTTTCATCAAAAATTCTACTCGTACATGTATGGTATTGTACTCGTATAATACGCAGCTTCTAGATGTATTTACTATTCATATATACTAATAAAACTCTGCTCCTTAGCAGCCTTAAATGATTAGGGATCATGTGGGAACCTTCATTTGTCAACTTGCATGAATTATTTAGCAAGAAAACAAACTTAAATATCTTTTTTTCTTTATAAAATGTAAAAAATGTATTCATGAATGCACACCATTTCTTCACTCCATTTTCTCATACTTACACTCCAATTTCTCTCTCAAAATACTCCTAACATCACACTTGATCATCTCCAAGCATTTTCACCATCTTTTAGCTTCAATTACATGCTTTGATCATCATAAAAACAACCATCTTTCAAGAACACTTCAAGAATCATATCAAATCTTCATGACTACTTTCAAGCTTTCTAATCCATTTCAACTTATCATCTAAGAGCAAGAAACCTTTGTTATTTACAGTAGGTTATCTTTCTTATTCAAGGTAATATTCATATTCAAACTTTGATTCAATTTCTATAACTATAGCAATCTTATTTCAAGTGGAAATCTTACTTGAACTTGTTTTTGTGTCATGATTCTACTTCAAGAACTTTCAAGCCATCCAAGAATCCTTTGAAGCTAGATCTATTTTTCTCATTTCCAGTAGGTTTATCCAGAAAACTTGAGGTAGTAATGATGTTCATAACATCATTCGATTCATCCATATAAAACTATCTTATTCGAAGAGCTAAACTTGTAATCATTAGAACATAGTTTAGTTAATTCTAAACTTGTTCGCAAACAAAGTTAATCCTTCTAACTTAACTTTTAAAATCAATTAAACACATGTTCTATATCTATATGATATGCTAACTTAATGATTTAAAACCTGGAAACACGAAGAACACCGTAAAACCGGATATACGCCGTCGTAGTACAACCGGGGGCTGTTTTGGTTTGGATAATTAAAAACTATGAAAAACTTTGATTTAAAAGCTATACTTCTGGGAAAATGATTTTTCTTATGAATGTGAAACTATATCCAAAAATCATGGTTAAAGTCAAAGTGAAAGTATGTTTTTCAAAATAGTCATCAAGATGTCGTTCTTTCGACGGAAATGACTACCACTTTCAAAAACGACTTGTAACTTATATTTCCGACTATGAAGCTATAATTTTTCTATTTAGTTTCATAAAGTTAAGTTCAATATGAAACCGTAGCCGCTTAAATCACTCAAAACGGGTTTGAAACGAAGAAATGACTGGTAAAACAAAATTGTTAAAAACTACTCATTTTAGCTACGTGAAAATTTGTAAGAAATCTATTCCAACCATAACTTAATCAACTTATATTGTATATTATGTAATCTTGAGATACCATAGACAAGTATACAATGTTTCAACCTATCATGTCGACCCATCTATATATATATATATATATATTGCGGAACAACCATAGACACTCTATATGCAAATGTTGGAGTTAGCTATACAGGGTTGAGGTTGCTTCCAAAATATATATATAGTTTGAGTTATGATCAATACTGAGATATGTATACATTGGGTTGTGGATTGATTCAAGATATATATTAAGTTATTCATGTACGACAAATTATGGACTACTAACATTGGACTGCTAACTGGACAACTAAAATCATCAACACGTAATAAAGAAAATATTGTGAATATATTTCGATCATATGTTAATATATGTATATATTGTTATAGGTTCATAAATCAACCCGTGGCCAAGTCTAATTCTTGATGAATTAGTAATCTGTGAAAGTGAGTTATAGTCCTATTTTTACTATTTAAATTATTTTGGGATGAGAATACATGCAAAATTTATAAATGTTTTACAAAATAAGCACAAGTTCATGGAACTACATTCTACGATTGATTTGTTATACCGGATATCTGTACTTATTATTATTATGCTTGGTAACCTATGAGTTAGTGAAAAACACTAATTGACGCGAATCCTAAAGGTAGATCTACGGGCACCAACCACCCCCATTTTCGAATAGTGGAAATGCTTTAGTACTTCGAAGGGTTCTTGTCATACATTTGAATAGTGGAATGTATGACGCCAGATATCTTAAGCGCTCTATGTTAAGGTCGGTTACTAGGCGACTCATCATATGAATGATTTTTGCAGTTGTAATGATCCTGCGCATTTAATTAAATGAAATCTTGTGGCTTATTAAATGTTATGATTATTATGTAGAAATTAAACCTATGACTCACCAACATTTTTGTTGACATTTTAAGCATGTTTATTCTCGGGTGAATATTAAAAACGCTTCCGCTGTCGTATGCCAACCCAAGGTCAAGATTTGGAGTCGGCATAATTGTTTATATTGTTTAAACTTGCATTCGGAGTATTTGTTGTAATATATTTGATCATATTGTAATGGGTTGTGTAAAAACTTATTTATTTGAGGAGATTGTCTTTGATAGACAATCTAAATTATGTCATTAAGACCTTTATTCAATAATAAAGGTTATGGTTGTTTTTTTTAAAAAACGAATGCAAGATTTGAAAAACATCTCATATAGAGGTCAAAACCTCGCAAAGAAACCAATTAATATGAAACATTTATAATTAATATGAATAGGGCGTTTCATTTATCAACATTGAGAAATATAGACAAAACGATTCGATTATGTGAAGCGTACAAGTGAAGCTGTCACAAAAGATTGAGATAGAGATTTAACTTTTAACGTAGTCACTGTTGAATTTAGAAAATAAGGTGCATCTTAACTTATGACGTTGCCTTGGTTGAATTCCGAAATTCAAGGGATTTAAAGAAAATCTTCGAAATCTAAAAGATTTGATTCTTCGGTGAATAAGGAAATTAAGATCTCTGTAATTAAATACGGTGATCTGCCTCGCTTACTCTGTCTGATATTTCCATTATAAATTAAACTCTTCCGTTCCATTATTCTCACCATTCCTATACTTATTTTCTTAATTCATACATCTAAAAGATTGTGAAAATGCTTAATCCAATACTGATCCTTGTCCTTATCCCTACTATCACAACAATTATTCTGCTTTTCCAACTTCCACCCGAGGAATCTGTTTTCTTCTACTTCGCCCTTGGGGTTATAGTGTTTTTAATTCTCCCGTGTCTTTATGTTGCGATAAACATTGACGTACACGGTTTGTAATCTCTGTGTTGTTATTGGGCTTTATATTTTCTCTTATATTTTGGAGTCCCTACTTCCGTATTCTATAATTATTATCATTCACAGTTAATGCTCTCTCCTATTTGCTGCGATTGATACCCCCTTTCTATTTCGAATCTTCATGCTTTTGTTTTCTTTTCGCAAGTAACGGTCCAGAATTCGTAGGTATGGATTTTGGAATGAACATAGTTAATGTTCTAAAAAGGAAATTGTAATGGCACGATCTTGATTTGTCAAATTACCAGAATCACTGAGAATAGAACTATCAAGAATATACTTTCTTGATATGTTTAGATGTTAAGCAGAATGAAAGAGTTATGTAACATGGCACATGATGACGTTATGATCTGTGAATCATCATGTTCCATTAGAAACTCAGCATGACTTACTGTAATATAATCACGTTGATCAAGTGTCATTATATTATACTAACTCATGCTTCATTTCCTAACACTACTTCAAAATTCATTCATAGTTTATACTTAGATTTTACATAAATTTCCAATATAATGTATTACAGATAGCACGAAGAGGTATATAATTTTGGACGAGAATATTTATGAAAATATCTTCAGAAGTATCGAAGATATTTATGATGATATTTTGGAATTTCTAAGTTCAAAAGTTGATAAGGAAAAATTTTCCCCAAGATTTTAACATGACTTCGGCGCAGGATATTCTCTAAAGATTTCATCGGATCCATAGTTACCTGGATTCTTTGAATATAGGGTTTGGTCCTTGTATTTGTCCTTGGTCTCCTTCATGGTTAGCTCAATCAGTTTTTCAGTACCAAATTTTCTATTGAGCGTTCCCAACATTCCATTCTTTATTATCAAACTTTTGGCAGTTTAGACCATCTACGATTTTGCTGTTTCCTGTCACACCCCCCAAAATGGACCATGGGTAATTGTGACCAATCATATCATAACACAGTTGTATAAACGAGAATGACTCTATATGAGACTTTTTAAATAAAACCTTTGTTAATAAAACAGCGGAAGCAGTAATACATGTTTACATTATTATTAAAACGTAAAATAAATGTTTATGAACTAAAATATAATATGCGATGTGGACTCCATGCAAGCATCAAATCTATCATCACAAAGTTGCAAACAGCTAGCTCAATCATCACCTGAGACAAAACATGCTTAAAGTGTCAACCAAAAAGGTTGAGTGAAATTCACAGGTTTATAAATAATATCCAAAGTTTTAGACCACAAGATTTAGTTTAAAGTTGATTGATATAGAAATATCAATCTAAAAGTGTTGCTGCATTTTGTAATATCGCTACTAAACAAGTTTACCCTATGACACCTTGTACTGTCAGTGTCGTGGAATCATTATTATGTAACCAAAGACCAACAGTCGAATGGTTAGAGACGTTACTCTCAATAGGCCTACTCACAATAATTAAGTTTGCATTTAAACGTAGCAATT
This sequence comes from Rutidosis leptorrhynchoides, assembly GCF_046630445.1. Classification (NCBI taxonomy): domain Eukaryota; kingdom Viridiplantae; phylum Streptophyta; class Magnoliopsida; order Asterales; family Asteraceae; genus Rutidosis; species Rutidosis leptorrhynchoides. The sequence goes on from NC_092340.1 coordinate 171,510,043, forward strand.
GACGATATTACGGTAGGGATTTAGCATGAATAAAAGCATGACAGCATAGTTAACAATTTAGTACTTGTGTCTAAGTGTAAAACAGTTATAAAGCAAGCATGTGTCTCACCCCAAAAGTTATAAAACAGTTATGAAACAGTAAAAAGTGGGGCGATGAAGTTCACCTTAGTAGCACACGAAAGAATTGAACGGAAGGACGTGACCGAGATCTCAACCTAGAGATAGAACGTATGATCAGACATTGCCTAACAGACAATAGTATATAGTACTATATTGATAGTAATGGTTCACTAAAGAATTTCCATTTTCGGAAGGTTACTATTTATGGAAAATTTTCACTTATAGTAATTTTTCAATTTTAGAAAGTTCGGATTAATCTTTAGCAAGATGTTGTACAACTCTACTCAAACTTCGTTGCTATCAAATAAGTCAGGAATGGCCAGATGTAACCGGGGGCCCAGGATTCTTGACCAGAATCTAAGTCATGGCATTCGAGATCCACAAGCTTACCCATAAATGGCAACCTAGACATCATTCACTTACGACCGTGAGTAGCAATGAAGTTCACATGAATTATACATTATCTTTGATTAACCTTCACTTTAGCTGTATACACACAACGAATTATTAATGTACTTAATAATTATATATGTGATAATATAACCTAAGTTTTATTTAATATTTAGTTATTATACCTTAGTATGTCTTATATATATTAAATATAATTACCTTTAAATAAATACCTAAATTACTTCAAAAATAATAGTGTTTTATTAATCGAACATTATTCAAAAATGTCTAAATAATAAATTAAATATCTAAAAATTATATACATAATTTTTTTAGTCTTAGTTAATCATATAGATTAGTAGAAAAATTTAAGAAAACGTTTTTATTATATTTTAATATTTATTTTTGTTTTTACCCTTAATGTATTCACAAAACAATTTTAATTCTACGTAATTACTAAATAAACCCAAATAATTATTTTTATAATTTTTATAAGTTTTTATCAGTCTAATAACATGTATAAAAATATTTAAAAAAATATTTTTTATTATTTTATAATTATTCTTAATTTACCTTCAAATTACATAATAATAGAGTTTAATTATATAATAAATACTAATTCGACCCAAGTAATTATTTTTATAATTTTTTCAGATCTATATAAGTTTTAAAAACTCAGAAAAAAATTATATATTTTTTATTTTTGGTTAAAAGTATTTATTACGAATTTTACATTGTTTTTACGTTTAAACACTACATAATTCGTATTTAATTATAAATAATATTCCATAAATTATCAAAATTATTTTTATGCATCATAACACTTATAATACTAATTATAACATATAAACATAATTAATTTCGAATTTTACAAAGAATATACAATAAAGATATATATAAATGATAATATTGAAAAAAATTAATAAAAATAGAAAGTACCTCAAATTTTCTTCAAGGTTTTGAGAGAATAACTTAAGTTTTTGTGTTTGGAAAGAAAAAATGAATGAGGAGCCATGTATTTATAGGTAAAAAATGGTTGGTGAAAAGAAAAAAAAATAATAAAATAAAGGTGCCAATTTTTACAAAATAATAAAAACATGTTAAAAATGTTTTTAATAAATTTTTGTTTTTGAAAATATTTAGTCAAAATTCATGTGCTCATTATTTAATTTATAAAAAAGATCTTATTTCTTTTTATTTTTATTTTTTTTATAAGCTAAAAATATATATATAATGATTAAAATAACTTATCATTTAATTAATAATTATGTTACATATAGTTTTAAATATAATACGCATTAATATTTACTAAAGTTATTTTATATAATTAGTGTAAACTTTAGTTAACAGAACGTGTCGACTAAAAATAAATATTTGATCAACGTCAAATTTAATTATATATTACGTATGGATAACAACCCTATAGTCAAATTAGTCAATTCAGGCATGGAAATATGAGGGTTGTTATAGTACCTACCCGTTAAAAGAAATTTCGTCCCGAAATTTAGTTGTTGTCATTAATCGGTGTTGTTCGTACATAGACGAGGATATTTACGTTTTATTCGGTTTTCACGTTCTCAGGTATGCTCGGGGCCTTGCGTGAATTCCAACGGATAGAATATTGTTCTGTTTCAATAATTAAAATCATACAAACCATAATTTCTACAAGTTCTTCTACGAAGTGCATTTTATTATTAATGCGGAGATCATTCAAAATGATGATGTTATACAAGTCATTTCAGTAAATTGGATATATAAAATGTGTTATGAATAATATCGAGCTCATTTAAACCTTGAGCGTTTATGCCACCACGCTAGGGTAGAAAAAATAGAAAGGAGTTCATGAAAATCATAGTCGTGAAATTTGATAGAGATTGTCATTCTTTACAACAAGAATGATGAATATGAGTTGAAAATATTGTTTTATCAACAATGGGTAATATGGATAAAACGATTCGATTATAGGAAGAGTATAAATGAAGTTATCTTAAAAGTTTGAAATAAGGAAATATCAGTTTGCCTTAACTTTTGACATAATTAAAGGAGATTTTCGGAATTCAAGGGATTTAAAGAAAATCTTTATAATCTGTATAAGATTTGATTCTCCGATAATTAAGGAAATTAAAATTGCCTTGATTGTTGTGTCTAAAATTTTGCTATAAATTAGCTTCTTTTGTTTCATTATCTTCACCACTTCTATACTTTCTTTCTCGATTCATACTTCCAAAGATTGTGAAAATGCTCCATCCAGTTCTTATCCTGGATATTTTTCTGACTATCGTTTCTGTCATTCTTCTTTTTCATTTACCCCCAGAGGAATCTGTTTACTTCTACAATTACCTTGGGGTTATAGTGCTTTTAATTCTCCCGTGTCTTTATGTTGCTATACGCATTGATATACACAGTTTGTAATTTTCGTGTTGTTATCGGGCTTTATATTTTCCCTTATATGTCGGAGCTCTATGCTCTTGTTTTTCCTTCCCGACTTTAAGTCAAGCGAATAATGGTCTAGAATTCGTAGGTATGGAGTTTCAAATGATCATAATATACAAAGCAGAAGGAAAGGTAATAGCACGATTTGATTTGTCAAATTACTAGAATTACTAAGGATAGAACTATCAAGAATATATGTTCTTGATATGTTCAGAGGTTAAGTAGAACGTAAAAGTCATGTAACATGGCAAATGATGATTATAAAGTCTATGAATCATCATCTTCCATTAAAAAATTAGCATGACTTACTGTAATATAATCACGTTGGCCTGACATCATTATATTATACTAACTCATGCTTCAATTCCCAACACTACCTCAAATCATTCAAAATTTAAACTTGTATGTTATAGAAATATAGAAACTAAAACAGTTTCCTTTATTATGTAACACATAAAGTGCGAAGTGATAAATAATTTCGGACAAGAGTAGTTATGAATGTATCTTCAGAAATATGGAGGATATTTATAACGAAAGATACGGTGATATCTTAGAATTTTCTAAGATCAAATGATAACGAGAAAAATTCTTCTGTAAGGATTTAGAATGCGTAAGGAGATCTTTTGTGATTTTCATCAGAAATCGAATCATCTAGATTCTTTGATTACAAGTTTAATCCTTGTGATTTTTCCACGGTCTCCTTCATGGTTTGCTCAATCCGTTTTTCAGCACCAAATTTTCTATCGAGCGTTCCCAATACCCCATTCTTTATCATCAAACTCCTGGCCATTTAGGCCATCTACAATTTTGCTGTTTCCTCTGCATTTAATGCAGCCATATTTGAATCGTCGGTTATCAATCTGAGATGGTTTCAAGAAATTTCGTTTTTAGATGATTGAACGCTGATGGTGATCGTCAAGATTCAAAGGATGTTTTCAAAAATTTTGAATTTGAAGTGTTTAAGCCTAAGATGCATCCATCAATGGATCTAACAGTTGACGAAGAAATGTTTGTGATTTTCAAAAGTAAGGAATGGTAAGTTCAGTGGTTTGATGTGATAATTCATCATAGAATACGAATGAATATAATTCATGAATTTAGTGATCTTTAAGAAGATAACACTTGCTAAAGTTTTACTTAAATTCCGATATGTCAAAATCAGAATATGTATTTGAATTTGTATGAAAATGGTTGTTCTTTAGTGAACGGATACATATGTGGATGTAAGTAGTATAGTTAATGACTGTTGAATCAGAATTGAAGAATGTACGGTGTAACATATTAATGTGAGATATAAATATTTCTCGGGTATTACCTACCCGTTAAAATATTTTCACCGTCAACAGTTTGTACAACAGAATATTTAATTATAATCTTTATGAAAATATACGTACATATATATTTTCTTTCAGATGTAATCATGAATTTAATGAGTTAATATAATTTAAAACTCATTTGATTTACGGTTGAAATGAGAATTAATAATCTCCAAAACCTTAGAGATTTAATAATTGTCGCGAAATATTTCGCTAATGAAGTTATGAATCAATACTTCATCGTTCATTGTTATTGATATATCTCAGTATATGATGTTGGTGCTCGTAGATTTATTGTGAAATTCACAAGGCACGAATAATGTTTTCTAGAAAGTTTTGAGTACATCGAAAATGGAAGTGTAAAATCAAACATGTATTTGAATAATACACTTGATTTATTATGAAAATAGAGTTTAGTGTGCTGAAGCAGTGATTAACGATTGTTAAGTCATTAACGAAGGATGTACATCATAGCATATTAGTGATATGAATTAACCGAGTAGTATTTACTAGTTAAGATTCACACGTAATAGCTTAGTACGAAAATATTTATTATTGTTCCAAACCATATATATATAAAGTATACATATATAATTCTTCAGGAAGAATGAGTCAATACATCTTAACTCATTATTACTAATATTCCTTGGTATCTATGGGGTGTATGATGTTAATGTTTGAGGTACTGAGTGTGATGTTGAGGCGTGGAATGCAGATGTTGTTGTTGGTGGAGCTGATGCTGTTGGCGGTGATGCTGATGGTACTGGTGGTGCTGGTTATGCTGTTGGTGCTGCTGCTGCTGTTGCTCGTAGGTTTTGCACCATATTTTCCAAAGCCACTACTCGAGCGCGAAGCTCGTTGACTTCTTCTATTATTTCAGGATGATTGGCGGTTTGGACAAGGGGATGAATAAGATCTGAAATTCTAGATATTATATATTCGTGACGGGATATCCTAGAAATGAGGGTGAAAATAGTGTTCCGAACGGGTTCGCCGGTAAGTGCTTCAGGTTCTTCGCCAATAGGGCAATGTGGTGGGTGAAAAGGATCACCTTCTTCACTTCTCCATTGATTAAGTAGACTACGAACCCACCCCCAATTCATCCAGAAAAGGTGATGACTAATTGGTTGGTTCATTCCGGTTACGCTGCCATTAGAGCTTGAGGAGTTCAAGGAATCAAGTGAGAAATCCATATTATCTGATCGGAATAAGGGTTTTTGTTATAAGATGAGTGTTGAATATTGAATGATATATTTGTCTTCTTGATATACGTATATATAGCAAAAAGATTTCCGTAATTTACGGAGGAAATTTAGAAAAAGTGTTAGACAAAGTCTATTAAGATAGATATGATAAGATATGATGTGTCTATACTCCAATAATAGCAGTATGACGTGTCGAGATCATAAAATGATAAGTATGTAATCTAATAATCTTTCGATTAAAGACTTTCAATTCGTAATGGCCTATTCAGGTCTACGGCTTGAGCTATAGGATCCTTTAAATCGATAATCCAAACCCTTATATTCTAGAGTTTCGTAGACGCCATCCGTCAAGAAAATTCAATGATAAAAAAATAACGAGAAATCAAAGATTTAAAAGTAATGAATATGAGTAGTGATGACATTATAATGTCTTTGAGATAACTCAATGACATTTTCTGGTTCACAAACCGATGCATAAATGCATAAAGCATATAGGTACGTGATATAACAAGGAGGTTATATACGTTTGAGTATGAATAGTAACAAATATAGGAGTTTCAAAAATCATGGATAACATTTCATGTAATACATATGTAATACACAAAACTATGATAGATGACATAGGAATGTCGAGAACGGTGTCGCATTTAAATGTGGTGGCGGAATTGAATAGTACTTAGGAAAGTGAGCAGAGTTCTTAGGTTGCCTCGGCATTCTAAGATAAGTAAAGTTTCTTAAGTATAGTGTAGCATTTAATAGTTTAAGGCAACAATTAAAGGCACTATAGTCAAGGAAAGTTGTAGTCCTACATTGCAAAGGTACCTAATTGTATAAGGCACACATAAAATGCAATCCTGGTTCTCTACATCAGCCTGCTCTGATACCAATCTGTCACACCCCCCAAAATGGACCATGGGTAATTGTGACCAATCATATCATAACACAGTTGTATAAACGAGAACGACTCTATATGAGACTTTTTAAATAAAACCTTTGTTAATAAAACAGCGGAAGCAGTAATACATGTTTACATTATTATTAAAACGTAAAATAAATGTTTATGAACTAAAATATAATATGCGATGTGGACTCCATGCAAGCATCAAATCTATCATCACAAAGTTGCAAACAGCTAGCTCAATCATCACCTGAGACAAAACATGCTTAAAGTGTCAACCAAAAAGGTTGAGTGAAATTCACAGGTTTATAAATAATATCCAAAGTTTTAGACCACAAGATTTAGTTTAAAGTTGATTGATATAGAAATATCAATCTAAAAGTGTTGCTGCATTTTGTAATATCGCTACTAAACAAGTTTACCCTATGACACCTTGTACTGTCAGTGTCGTGGAATCATTATTATGTAACCAAAGACCAACAGTCGAATGGTTAGAGACGTTACTCTCAATAGGCCTACTCACAATAATTAAGTTTGCATTTAAACGTAGCAATTGACGATATTACGGTAGGGATTTAGCATGAATCAAAGCATGACAGCATAGTTAACAATTTAGTACTTGTGTCTAAGTGTAAAACAGTTATAAAGCAAGCATGTGTCTCACCCCAAAAGTTATAAAACAGTTATGAAACAGTAAAAAGTGGGGCGATGAAGTTCACCTTAGTAGCACATGAAAGAATTGAACGGAAGGACGTGACCGAGATCTCAACCTAGAGATAGAACGTATGATCAGACATTGCCTAACAGACAATAGTATATAGTACTATATTGATAGTAATGGTTGACTAAAGAATTTCCATTTTCGGAAGGTTACTATTTATGGAAAGTTTTCACTTATAGTAATTTTTCAATTTTAGAAAGTTCGGGTTAATCTTTAGCAAGATGTTGTACAACTCTACTCAAACTTCGTTGCTATCAAATAAGTCAGGAATGACCAGATGTAACCGGGGGCCCAGGATTCTTGACCAGAATCTAAGTCATGTCATTCGAGATCCACAAGCTTACCCATAAATGGCAACCTAGACATCATTCACTTACGACCGTGAGTAGCGATGAAGTTCACATGAATTATACATTATCTTTGATTAACCTTCACTTTAGGTGTATACACACAACGAATTATTAATGTACTTAATAATTATATATGTGATAATATAACCTAAGTTTTATTTAATATTTAGTTATTATACCTTAGTATGTCTTATATATATTAAATATAATTACCTTTAAATAAATACCTAAATTACTTCAAAAATAATAGTGTTTTATTAATCGAACATTATTCAAAAATGTCTAAATAATAAATTAAATATCTAAAAATTACATACATAATTTTTTTAGTCTTAGTTAATCATATAGATTAGTAGAAAAATTTAAGAAAACGTTTTTATTATATTTTTATATTTATTTTTGTTTTTACCCTTAATGTATTCACAAAACAATTTTAATTCTACGTAATTACTAAATAAACCCAAATAATTATTTTTATAATTTTTATAAGTTTTTATCAGTCTAATAACATGTAGAAAAATATTTAAAAAAATATTTTTTATTATTTTATAATTATTCTTAATTTACCTTCAAATTACATAATAATAGAGTTTAATTATATAATAAATACTAATTCGACCCAAGTAATTATTTTTATAATTTTTTCAGATCTATATAAGTTTTAAAAACTCAGAAAAAAATTATATATTTTTTATTTTTGGTTAAAAGTATTTATTACGAATTTTACATTGTTTTTACGTTTAAACACTACATAATTCGTATTTAATTATAAATAATATTCCATAAATTATAAAAATTATTTTTATGCATCATAACACTTATAATACTAATTATAACATATAAACATAATTAATTTCGAATTTTACAAAGAATATACAATAAATATATATATATATATGATAATATTGAAAAAAATTAATAAAAATAGAAAGTACCTTAAATTTTCTTCAAGGTTTTGAGAGAATAACTTAAGTTTTTGTGTTTGGAAAGAAAAAATGAATGAGGAGCCATGTATTTATAGGTAAAAAATGGTTGGTGAAAAGAAAAAAAAATAATAAAATAAAGGTGCCAATTTTTACAAAATAATAAAAACATGTTAAAAATGTTTTTAATAAGTTTTTGTTTTTGAAAATATTTAGTCAAAATTCATGGGCTCATTATTTAATTTATAAAAAAGATCTTATTTCTTTTTATTTTTATTTTTTTTATAAGCTAAAAATATATATATAATGATTAAAATAACTTATCATTTAATTAATAATTATGTTACATATAGTTTTAAATATAATACGCATTAATATTAACTAAAGTTATTTTATATAATTAGTGTAAACTTTAGTTAACAGAACGTGTCGACTAAAAATAAATATTTGATCAACGTCGAATTTAATTATATATTACGTATGGATAACAACCCTATAGTCAAATTAGTCAATTCAGGCATGGAAATATGAGGGTTGTTATATTTCCTCTGCATTTAATGCTACCATAACTGGGTCATCGGTTATCAATCCGAGGTGGTTTCAAAGGAATTGTGTTTTTAGATGATTAAACGCTGATGGTAATATGGTGGAATATAAAAGGTTCTCCGGTAACAATAAAAGAGCACGCATATAAATCAAGGTTATAATAAGGTTGTTTCGAACGAAAAGTCAAAGTTGACTTGCTGGAGCTGTGACAAAATTTGCTACTTTGAAAAGGGATTACCAAGTTATTTTGGGTAATAATAACACTAATGAATTAGCACAGTTACGTGTTAAACGTTTACTCAGTTGCTGAAAGTTTCTCAGGTGCATAACTATATACATCAATCTTTTCTTCTGTAGATGAAGTGCGGTTGGTTCATCCTCTCGATTGAGGTGTTTTTTTCAAGAATCATGAAAGGTTTGAACGCAGATGGTAATCGTTAACATACAAATGAGGTTTAAGATGAAATCAAGTGGCAAACTTGAAGAAATGTTTAGTTTCATATGTTATAATCAATATTTTAATTCATTTTTAATTGTCTAATGTTTGTTGTTCACAGTTCGTAATTCAATAATTCATATATAGTTTATAATATTCGAATTAATTAATACGTATCGTGACCCGTGTACATGTCTCAGACTCGATCACAACTCAAATTATATATATTATTATAGAATCAACCTCAACCCTGTATAGCTAACTCAATCATTACTACATATAGAATGTCTATGGTTATTCCAAATAATATATATAGATGCGTCGATATGATATGTCAAAACCTTGTATACGTGTCCCGATATTTGAAGTGTGTAAAATAAATAACAGAAATTAAATGGCGATAAATAAAATTGCGAGAATATAAATTGCGATAATCAAATTGCGATAAATAAAATGTAACCAGTTAGCTAGGAACAGTTAGCTAGGAACAATTAGCGTGGATTCTTAACAAAGTTCTTCTCATAGTTAATTTGTTTGTTTCTAACAAATTTTATTTTGTCCAAGGTTTTCTTCATTATGCCACTTGTTGGATTCTGATAGGTCAAAATCTAAATATGAAATTGAATGAAAATGGTTATTCTGTTGTGAACAGATTCGTATATCTGTGGATGTAGGTAGGATATTAAATGACTGTTGATTTAGGTTCAAAGAATGTACAGTGTAACTTATTAATGTGAAATCTAAATATTCCTCGGGTATTACCTACCCGTTAAAATATTTTCACCATTAACAGTTTGTACAAAAGAATTTATGAAAACATATATGCATATATATTTTCTTCAGACGTAATCATGGATTTAATGAGTCAATGTGATATTAAACTCATCAGATTTATTGTTAGAACTAGAGTACATAATCTCTAAAACATTAGAGATTACATAATCGCCATGAAGAATGAAGATAGTTTATGTAGAACGATTCGTAGAACGATGATTATGCTTGAGGTATAGATTGCGAGGTTGAGATGTGTGATGATGATGTTGTTGTTGGTACTGGTTATGCTGCTGGTGCTGCTGATGATGGTACTGTTGCTGTCGGTGCTACAAGTGTTGTTGGTCCTGAGGTTAGTGATGATGTTGGTGTAGTAAGTATAGCTTGTAAATCACGCACCATTCTTGTCAGGGTTTCTATCCTACCCTCTATCATTTCTATCCATCCACTCATCTGATTCGATAGATCTTGATTATCAATTCGAAGTTCCCTAACTTCATCTAATATTCCCCTTCGATTGGTATTCAGAAGTAGAGGTTGAATATTTTCTGAGATTGCAGTAATGCGACCTTCGAGGTGGAAAACTTTAGCAAGAAGGGTGAATACAGTGTTGCGCATAGGTTCACCGGTGAGTACATCATTTTCTCCGATGTTAGGAGGTAAGTTTGGTTTGCGGTAGGGCTCGCCTTCTTCATTTCTCCATCGAATGAGTAAGTCTCGGACCCACCCCCATCTCCTCCAGAAAGAAAAATAGGTAAATGGTGGAGACACTTCGGGTTCATTGACTTCAGAGTATACCTCAATACACATCTCGAAATTGCTTCTGGAACTAATTGAATCCAAGCTAGGTGTAGGATCCATCTCTTATGATCAGTTAGAGGATTTTCGATATGAAATGATTTTCGGTTATCGGATAATATTCTAATTATATAGAATATCTAATATAGTACAGAAGATCCCGTAGATTACGGAGGAAATTAAGGAAACGTGTCAGATAAAGTCTACAGTAACAGATACGCTAAGATATGAATTTTGTCTATACACTATTCATGCAATCAATGCAGTAAGATGTGTCTAGACTAAGAATAGTAAGCAGGTAATTTCCTAAGGAGGATAAGTAGGAAATTTTTGACACAAAATGATAAGCAAAACTTTTGACATGCAGACACGGTCGAAGTCCAGACTCACTAATGCATCTAAACAACTATCAGTTAGACACACTAATGCAAGACCTGGTTCGCTAAGACCACCGCTCTGATACCAACTTTCATGACCCGTCCTAATCCATCTGGACAAATACATTACATTTGGTTACATCTCGAGGTACTTTACCACTATATGATACATTTTACAAACATTGCATTCGTTTTTAAAAGACAAACTTTCATTACATCGAAATTTGACGGTATGCATACCATTTTATAATATATCCAACTATAATTGACTTAATAATAATCTTGATGAACTCAACGACTCGAATGCAACGTCTTTTGAAATATGTCATGAATGACGCCAAGTAATATCTCTAAAATGAGCAAATGCACAGCGGAAGATTTCTTTATTACCTGAGAATAAACATGCTTTCAAGTGTCAACCAAAAGATTGGTGAGTTCATTAGTTTAACATAAATAATCATTTCCATCATTTTAATAGACCACAAGATTTCCTTTATTCAATAATCATACACTCGCAAGTGTTTAAAAATCATTCATATGGATTGAACACCTGGTAACCGACATTAGCAAATGCATCTAGAATATCCCCAAAAATAATATCGAAGTACTAAAGCAGTTCAAATTCTCTGATTGGGGCTTGTCAAGGCCCATAGATCTATCTTTAGAATTCACGTTAATTGGTGGCAATTATAATAAACACCAATTCTTAGGCTACCAAGTTCAACAAGGGCGATATCTGGTATAACAATCCAACCACAGAATGTAGTTTCGATTACTTGTGTCTATTTTGTAAAACATTTATAAAAGCAGCGCATGTATTCTCTGTAACACCCTAGGCAAATCCCACATCGCCCACGAACATGAGTGATCATGGGATTATAAGGTAATACTCACGCTTAAATGACACAACGCGTTTTGGGATCACAGGCTGAGCAGATGTATGAGTACGTTGTGGTTAAGCGTGCTCGGGCGAGAGCACTACTAGGATGGGTGACCTCCGGGGAAAGTGCTTCTCGTGTGTGGTCGCTAAGAAAAAGCCGTGCGCCTGCGGGCAAAGCGGACAATATTGTGGTCATGTTAAGCTGGGGTGTTACAGAATGGTATCAGAGCCACTCATGTGCCGTTGGGGGTGGTGGGGCAAACCTCATCGAGGACGATGAGTCCCTAAGGGGGGGGGGGGTGAATGTAACACCCTAGGCAAATCCCACATCGCCCACGAACATGAGTGATCATGGGATTATAAGGTAATACTCACGCTTAAATGACACAACGCGTTTTGGGATCACAGGCTGAGTAGAAATGTGAGTACGTTGTGGTTAAGCGTGCTCGGGCGAGACCACTACCAGGATGGGTGACCTCCTGGGAAAGTGCTTCTCGTGTGTGGTCGCCAAGAAAAAGCCGTGCGCCTGCGGGCAAAGCGGACAATATTGTGGTCATGTTAAGCTGGGGTGTTACATTCTCAGTCCCAAAAATATATATTTCAAAAGCATTTAAAAAGGGAGCAAATGAAACTCACTATACTGTATTTTGTAGAAAAAATACATATGACGACACTGAACAATGTAGGGTTGGCCTCGGATTCACGAACCTATATCGATTATATATGTTAAAACATATAATGAACATGTAATAGAAATCAAACCAGTTTCTATATATTAATTATATAATATATTCCTTATTTAAAATAATAATGTATTTATTATTTCAAATGTTATATATATCTATATATATGACATATATATTTTATTTTTATATGATAAATGAAAATAGTAAATTTAGATATACTTATGATATATGTAATAATTATATTTTTATATAATTATCTTTTGTTAAAATAATATTTATAATAATACTAAAATAATGTTAATGATGTTAATACTACTAATAATAATAATAATAATAATAATGAATACACTAATAATAAATATAATGATAATAAATATAATGAAAAAAATATTAATAATGAAAAAAAAAATCATAATAATAATCATAATAATAATTATAATTTTAGTTAATCATGACTTAATTATATTCTCAACTATATCCTTATTTTATCTTGATTATAATCGTGCATATAATTAATCTTCTAGGTTGTAATTACTTTAACTATGACCATAGCCCTAACCATTTTTTCTTAATATTTCTTAACATAAATTATATTCATTTTTATTTTTATCATAAACATAATATTAATATTAATTAATAGTAATAATGATAATAACAATAATAATAATAATGATACTACCTTAATGAGTGAGTTCTTAAAAAAAATGACTCAGCCCGGGTTTGAACCTAAGACCTCTCACTCCCCTGAAACACCCTTCAACCACTTGTCCATTCCATTTTATCTAATAAAATCTCATACGCAATATCATTTAACCCATACGAATTATTAGCTTATGGATCTCGGCCCAATCAGGAACTTGTAGCCCAACAGAAGAAAATAACTTGGATCATGGCCCAACAAGCATAAGCCCTACCGGCTCACTTATAAAAAGAGATAATTTGACCCAACTGGATGACTACGGCCCAAATAAACCTTCATGGGGTTTTCTTTTCTTTGGTGTTAAACGAAATTGGAAACAGAAACACAAGTTGCAGCCGTAAACAGCTGTTACAACCATTCTTCCTCATCGAATATTATAGTCATCATCTTACTCGCGTTTAATTATCACAGAACATCATCATCATCACGTAACTTCATCATCATCATAAAATATCATATATATCGTATTCTTATCTTCACCGTTTCGCCTTTTTTTTCATACTCTACATCTTCTTTTTATCATAACCATCATCCATTATCTAATCATCATACTCGTCCATTAATCATCATCATTATAGCTCATCATAAACCCCATCGTTCGTTATCAACAATTCTATATTCTATGTATTATCATCTTCACGATATACTAACATCACAGCTCAAGATTAAAGACAGTTCCAAAACAATTAAAATGTAGATTGGTATATATGTTTGGCAGCCCACTTAAAATATAGTTGATCTACTAGAAGCCCGATCCAAGAACAAATGACTCAAGATAATTTTAAGAAGAAAACAAATTCGATTTACAATAGGAACAAACACATGTGATGACAGCCGGTCATGTTTATCTTTATCACCATCATCTTTAATCATCGGCCCTACTCATCATCACTTTTATAACAATTGATAGTATCAATCGGTTTATCATTGATTAACATCATCAACCTCTCGCTAAACAGAAATAGAAGAAGAACACGACAGTAGTAACAACACGATAATTATAGCAGTAGAAAGGGGTATTTACAGGTGACTGTTGTTCGTTGTTTGCAGACGTGTATAGTAACAATAAAGCGTAAAATAGAAACAGAAAGTAACTGGACATAGTAGCAGCAAGGTGGTAACCAAGGTGATGGTGGTTTCGGTTTAAATAGGAACAGAAAGTAAATTCATTAGCAGCCGGTTGCAGTAATTTAATGGGTTTTGGTTTATATCTTCAAACAGTTGGTTATTTTTGTGATGATGATTGCAGGTTTGATCGAATAAGGAGACATCAAGGAATAATTTATGATGATGTTTTAGATGGTTGTTTAGCTGTAAACGGTGATGAGGTAGTAGTTTCATCGGATAAAAATATAGAAAGCAGATGTAGGTCGATGGTGAAGGTGAATGGTTGTAGGTATTGGTAGATCATGATTATGGTATAATGGAAATGGGTGTTATTGGATTGTTAAAAAAGGGAAAGAGTTATATAGACGATGGATTTTTGCTTCGGTTGATTGAGCATATGTATATTTTTAAACATATGTATCATGTATATATATATGAGACTGTAGAGACCCGTCCTAATATATCCGAACGAAGTCCATATCGATTATAAATGATTCACAACAGTTGATTACATCGCATGGTACTTGACCTCTATATGATACATTTTACAAACATTGCATTCGTTTTTGAAAATACAATCTTTCATTACATCAAAAGTTTACGGCATGTATACTACTTCATAATATATCTAACTATAATTGACTTAATAAAAATCTTGATGAGCAAAAGACTTCAAGTAATATCTTGAAAATGAGCAAACGCACAGCGGAAGATTTCTTTCAATCCTGAGAATAAACATGCTTTAAAGTGTCAACCAAAAGATTGGTGAGTTCATTAGTTTAACATAAATAATCATTTTCATCATTTTAATAGACCACAAGATTTCATTTTCAGTTCTCATAAATATACGTCCCATGCATAGAGACAAAAATAATCATTCATATGGTGAACACCTGGTAACCGACATTAACAAGATGCATATAAGAATATCCCCTATCATTCCGGGAAATCCTTCGGACATGATAAAAACGAATTCGAAGTACTAAAGCATCCGGTACTTTGGATGGGGTTCGTTAGGCCCAATAGATCTATCTTTAGGATTCGTGTCAATTAGTAGACTGGTTTACTAATTCTTAGGTTACCAAGTAAAAGGGGCATATTCGGCTTCGATCATTCACCCATATAATGTAGTTTCGATTACTTGTGTCTATTTTATAAAACATTTATAAAAGCAGCGCATGTATTCTCAGTCCCAAAAATATATATTGCAAAAGCATTTAAAAAGGGAGCAAATGAAACTCACCATACTGTATTTTGTAGTAAAAATACATATGACGTCATTTAACAAGTGTAGGGTTGGCCTCGGATTCACGAACCTATATTGTAGTGACCCGAACTTTTCCATGTTTATATATATTAATTGAGATTGATATTTACATGATTAAATCTTTCCAACATGTTAAGCAATCAAACTTGTTAAGACTTGATTAATTGAAATATGTTTCATATAGACAATTGACCACCCAAGTTGACCGGTGATTCACGAACGTTAAAACTTGTAAAAACTATATGATGACATATATATGGATATATATATATATATATATATATATATATATATATATATATATATATATATATATATATATATATATATATATATATATAGTTAACATGATACTATGATAAGTAAACATATCATTAAGTATATTAACAATGAACTACATATGTAAAAACAAGACTACTAACTTAATGATTTTTAAACGAGATATATATGTAACGATTATCGTTGTAAAGACATTTAATGTATATATATCATATTAAGAGATATTCATACATGATAATATCATGATAATATAATAATTTAAAATCTCATTTGATATTATAAACATTGGGTTAACAACATTTAACAAGATCGTTAACCTAAAGGTTTCAAAACAACACTTACATGTAACGACTAACGATGACTTAACGACTCAGTTAAAATGTATATACATGTAGTGTTTTAATATGTATTTATACACTTTTGAAAGACTTCAATACACTTATCAAAATACTTCTACTTAACAAAAATGCTTACAATTACATCCTCGTTCAGTTTCATCAACAATTCTACTCGTATGCACCCGTATTCGTACTCGTACAATACACAGCTTTTAGATGTATGTACTATTGGTATATACACTCCAATGATCAGCTCTTAGCAGCCCATGTGAGTCACCTAATACATGTGGGAACCATCATTTGGCAACTAGCATGAAATATCTCATAAAATTACAAAAATATGAGTAATCATTCATGACTTATTTACATGAAAACAAAATTACATATCCTTTATATCTAATCCATACACCAACGACCAAAAACACCTACAAACACTTTCATTCTTCAATTTTCTTCATCTAATTGATCTCTCTCAAGTTCTATCTTCTAGTTCTAAGTGTTCTTCATATATTCTACAAGTTCTAGTTACATAAAATCAAGAATACTTTCAAGTTTGCTAGCTCACTTCCAATCTTGTAAGGTGATCATCCAACCTCAAGAAATCTTTGTTTCTTACAGTAGGTTATCATTCTAATACAAGGTAATAATCATATTCAAACTTTGGTTCAATTTCTATAACTATAACAATCTTATTTCAAGTGATGATCTTACTTGAACTTGTTTTCGTGTCATGATTCTGCTTCAAGAACTTCGAGCCATCCAAGGATCTGTTGAAGCTAGATCCATTTTTCTATTTTCCAGTAGGTTTATCCAAGGAACTTAAGGTAGTAATTATGTTCATAACATCATTCGATTCATATATATAAAGCTATCTTATTCGAAGGTTTAAACTTGTAATCACTAGAACATAGTTTAGTTAATTCTAAACTTGTTCGCAAACAAAAGTTAATCCTTCTAACTTGACTTTTAAAATCAACTAAACACATGTTCTATATCTATATGATTTGCTAACTTAATGATTTAAAACCTAAAAACACGAAAAACACCGTAAAACCGAATTTAGGCCGTCGTAGTAACACCGCGGGCTGTTTTGGGTTAGTTAATTAAAAACTATGATAAACTTTGATTTAAAAGTTTTTATTCTGAGAAAATGATTTTTATTATGAACATGAAACTATAACCAAAAATTATGGTTAAACTCAAAGTGGAAGTATGTTTTCTAAAATGGTCATCTAGACGTCGTTCTTTCGACTGAAATGACTACCTTTACAAAAATGACTTGTAACTTATTTTTCTGACTATAAACCTATACTTTTTCTATTTAGATTCATAAAATAGAGTTCAATATGAAACCATAGCAATTTGATTCACTCAAAACGGATTTAAAATGAAGAAGTTATGGGTAAAACAAGATTGGATAATTTTTCTCATTTTAGCTACGTGAAAATTGGTAACAGATCTATTCCAACCATAACTTAATCAACTTGTATTGTATATTATGTAATCTTGAGATACCATAGACACGTATACAATGTTTTGACCTATCATGTCGACACATCTATATATATTTCGGAACAACCATAGACACTCTATATGTGAATGTTGGTGTTAGCTATACAGGGTTGAGGTTGATTCCAAAATATATTTAGTTTGAGTTGTGATCAATACTGAGATACGTATACACTGGGTCGTGGATTGATTCAAGATAATATTTATCGATTTATTTTTGTACATCTAACTGTGGACAACTAGTTGTAGGTTACTAACGAGGACAGCTGACTTAATAAACTTAAAACATCAAAATGTATTAAAAGTGTTGTAAATATATTTTGAACATACTTTGATATATATGTACATATTTGTTATAGGTTCGTGAATCGACCAGTGGCCAAGTCTTACTTCCCGACGAAGTAAAAATCTGTGAAAGTGAGTTATAGTCCCACTTTTAAAATCTAATATTTTTGGGATGAGAATACATGCAGGTTTTATAAATGATTTACAAAATAGACACAAGTACGTGAAACTACATTCTATGGTTGAATTATTGAAATCGAATATGCCCCTTTTTATTAAAGTCTGGTAATCTAAGAATTAGGGAACAGACACCCTAATTGACGCGAATCCTAAAGATAGATCTATTGGGCCTAACAAACCCCATCCAAAGTACCGGATGCTTTAGTACTTCGAAATTTATATCATATCCGAAGGGTGTCCCGGAATGATGGGGATATTCTTATATATGCATCTTGTTAATGTCAGTTACCAGGTGTTCACCATATGAATGATTTTTATCTCTATGTATGGGATGTGTATTGAAATATGAAATCTTGTGGTCTATTATTATGATTTGATATATATAGGTTAAACCTATAACTCACCAACATTTTTGTTGACATTTTAAGCATGTTTATTCTCAGGTGATTATTAAGAGCTTCCGCTGTCGCATACTTAAATAAGGACGAGATTTGGAGTCCATGCTTGTATGATATTGTGTAAAAACTGCATTCAAGAAACTTATTTTGTTGTAACATATTTGTATTGTAAACCATTATGTAATGGTCGTGTGTAAACAGGATATTTTAGATTATCATTATTTGATAATCTACGTAAAGCTTTTTAAAACCTTTATCTATGAAATAAAGGTTATGGTTTGTTTTAAAAATGAATGCAGTCTTTGAAAAATGTCTCATATAGAGGTCAAAACCTCGCAACGAAATCAATTAATATCGAACGTTTTTAATCAATAAGAACGGGACATTTCAGTTGGTATCCGAGCGTTGGTCTTAGAGAACCAGAATTTTGCATTAGTGTGTCTTATCGAGTTTGTTAGGATGCATTAGTGAGTCTGGACTTCGACCGTGTTTACTTGAAAAATGATTGCTTAACAAATTTTGTTGAAACTATATATTTTTAACATGTGAATATTATGGATATATTAATCTCTTAACGCGTTTGATATTAAGTGATAGATGTCTACCTCTAGAACAAGTCCCATTGACTCACCTAATAATAATGAAGAGTCAAATGTAAATTGGAATGATTCGTGGACTGATTCACAAGTTCCCGAAGAGGAACCGGAAGAAGAGTAGGAACCGGAAGAAGAATCGGAACCGGAAGAAGAATCGGAACCGGATGAAGAAATAGAACCGGTGGGGGAAATAATAAAACGGTTAAGTAAAAGAAAATCCTCAACCAACCGACCAAGGTTAATTATGGTCAATGGTGTTTCCGTTAAGGAAGCAAAATATTGGGAGGATTACCAATTCTCCGATGAATCGGATTCCGACGAGAATTCCGATGATGTTATAGAAATTACCCCAACTGAATTTAAAAAGGCAAAAGAAAATAATAAGGGAAAGGGCATAAAAATAGAGAAATCTAATTCCAACCCCGATGAACTTTATATGTATCGTCAACCCCCGAAGTCCTTAAGTTGTAACAATGACCCGGGAACCTCTAAACCACTAGGTTTGTCTAAACCAATGTGGACAACGACGGCTCGTATTAGGGGAACATCATATATCCCTAGAAACTTGGCAAAATGAACCAAAACCGAACAAGAAGAAACGAGCGAGTCGGAATAAGATAGTTGTATTCGTGTGGTGTAATATATGTAATATAGTGTGCTTATGCTTTCTGATATATGTAAAAATTGCTTGTATTAATAAGTATTTTTTGTATGAATCTAACTCTTGTCTATTTTACAGTATAAAAACACAAAATGGATAGACAACCCAATATTTTAAGAGACCTACCCGGAGACATGATTGATGAAATCTTGTCTAGAGTCGGTCAGAATTCTTCAGCACAACTATTTAAGGCGAGATCAGTTTGTAAGACATTCGAAGAACGTTCCAAGAATGCCTTGGTTTATAAAAGGCTTTCGTTCGAAAGATGGGGGATATCACATTGGGAAATCCATAAGTTACGATGTGTTTACTTTGACGCATATATTGCGGGGAACCCAAATGCTATTTTACGCAATGGGTTAAGAAATTATTTTGACTCAATATATCCGAATATTGGACTTTGTGATTTAGAAAAAGCGGCTAACATGCAACATAAAGAAGCATGTTATGCTTACGGATTAGTATTGTTCGCTTCTCACCAAAGTGAGAACAAGAACATCGGGCTACAACTATTAAACAAAACGTTCCCACAAGTGACGGAGTCGGTAATTGGGGTAAGAAATGAGGTTTTTAGATTGTTACGGGACTGTTGGACATTACGTAACCCTCGTCCCTTTGACGACGTTAGAACACGCTGTCTTATCAACGGCCATAACGGTTATGTTCCACAAGACCAAAGATGGGAAGTAATCCTAGTAAAACCAGAATGCATGACTTGTTTCTGGACGTATGAATTACGTGTCTTTATTGCCTTTGCTGAATGACTTGTGTACTAGCTAGAATTATCTTCACAACCATCTTGTATCAAATTTATTGTGTGCTATATTTCATGCTATATGTAAAATAAGCGGTATTGTAAGTTTATAAAATATTGTGTAAAAGTTTGAACGCGAAATATTATTATAATCAGTTTTTCATATATAATTGTAGTAGTTGAATTGTATATTAGCTACTAAGTATGAACTTAACGGGTAGGTACTACCCGAATTTAAACTTATAAAACGCTAATATGAAGAAAAAGCTTTTATAAATGAGTTCATATTATGCTACGAAATACTATTAACTACTCTTAATATTCTGTATGATTAACTTGTTCCATTTGACTATTTTGAAGGAAATGGCACCGACTACTCGACACACCGTGAATATGATGAAGAGGAATTTCGTACTTTTCTAGCTTCAAACATAGCCGCAGTACAGGCTGCGCTACATACCAACAATAACCTTGGATCTAGCAGTACAGGAAATCGTGTAGGATGCACCTACAAAGAATTCACTGCCTGCAAACCTTTGGAATTTGATGGAACCGAAGGACCGATCGGATTGAAACGGTGGACTGAGAAGGTCGAATCGGTGCTTGCCATGAATAAGTGTACTGAAGAGGACAAAGTGAAGTACGCTATGCATACCTTCACAGGTTCTGCGTTAACATGGTGGAATACCTATCTAGAGCAAGTGGGACAAGATGATGCGTACGCACTACCGTGGTCAGCATTCAAGCACTTGATGAACGAGAAGTACCATCCTAGAACCGAGGTCAATAAGCTCAAGACAGAACTTAGAGGGTTACGAACCCAAGGATTTGATATTACCACGTACGAAAGACGATTCACAGAATTGTGCCTATTGTGTCCGGGAGCATTCGAAGATGAGGAAGAGAAGATTGACGCGTTTGTGAAATGATTACCGGAAAGAATCCAAGAAGATATAAGTTCACACTATCCCGCCTCCATACAACAGGCATGTAGAATGGCTCACAAAATAGTGAACCAGATTGAAAAAAGAATTAAAGAACAGACTGCTGAAGAGGCCAATGTGAAGCAAGTCAAAAGAAAGTGGGAGGAAAACGGTGATAAGAATCACCAATACAACAACAACAGCAATTACAACAATAATCGCAACAATTATCCCAACAATCGCAACATCAATCGCAACTACAACAAACGGCCCAACAACAACAACAACAACAACAACAACAACAGCAACTACAACAATCATCCCAACAACAATAATAATCGCAACAACAGCAACAACAATCAAAAGCAGCTATGCCAAAGGTTTGAAAAGTATCACTCGGGGTTCTGCACCTAATGTTGCAAAAAGTGTAAAAGAAATGGTCATAGCGCGGTGAAGTGTGAGGTCTACGTACCAGGGGTTAATAGAACGAAAGGAACAAATGGTGTCAGAACGAGTAATGGCGGAGCAAGTAGTGTCGGAGCAAGTTATGCCAATGTAGTTTGTTATAAATGTGGAAAACCGGGCCACATTATTAGAAATTGCCCGAACCAGGAGAACACGAATGGACAAGGCCGCGGAAGAGTTTTCAATATTAATGCGGCAGAGGCACAGGAAGACCCGGAGCTTGTTACAGGTACGTTTCTTATTGACAATAAATCTGCTTACGTTTTATTTGATTCGGGTGCGGATAGAAGCTATATGAGTAGAGATTTTTGTGCTAAATTAAGTTGTCCATTGACGCCTTTGGATAGTAAATTTTTACTCGAATTAGCAAATGGTAAATTAATTTCAGCAGATAATATATGTCGGAATCGAGAAATTAAACTGGTTAGCGAAACATTTAAGATTGATTTGATACCAGTAGAGTTAGGGAGTTTTGATGTGATAATCGGTATGGACTGGTTGAAAGAAGTGAAAGCAGAGATCGTTTGTTACAAAAATGCAATTCGCATTATACGAGAAAAAGGAAAACCCTTAATGGTGTACGGAGAAAAGGGCAACACGAAGCTACATCTTATTAGTAATTTGAAGGCACAAAAACTAATAAGAAAAGGTTGCTATGCTGTTCTAGCACACGTCGAGAAAGTACAAACTGAAGAAAAGAGCATCAATGATGTTCCCATTGCAAAAGAATTTCCCGATGTATTTTCGAAAGAATTACCGGGATTACCCCCACATCGATCCGTTAAATTTCAAATAGATCTTGTACCAGGAGCTGCACCAATAGCTCGTGCTCCTTACAGACTCGCACCCAGCAAGATGAAAGAACTGCAAAGCCAATTACAAGAACTTTTAGAGCGTGGTTTCATTCGACCAAGCACATCACCGTGGGGAGCTCCTGTTTTGTTTGTGAAGAAGAAAGATGGTACATTCAGGTTGTGTATCGACTACCGAGAGTTGAATAAACTTACCATCCAGACCCGCTACCCACTACCGAGAATCGACGACTTATTTGATCAACTACAAGGCTCGTCTGTTTATTCAAAGATTGACTTACGTTCCGGGTATCATCAAATGCGGTTGAAAGAAGATGATATTCCAAAGACTGATTTCAGAACACGTTACGGTCATTACGAGTTTATGGTCATGCCGTTTGGTTTAACTAATGCACCAGCTGTGTTCATGGACCTTATGAACCGAGTGTGTGGACCATACCTTGACAAGTTTGTCATTGTTTTCATTGATGACATACTTATTTACTCAAAGAATGACCAAGAACACGGTGAACATTTGAGAAAGGTGTTAGATGTATTGAGGAAGGAAGAATTGTACGCTAAGTTTTCAAAGTGTGCATTTTGGTTGGAAGAAGTTCAATTCCTCGGTCACATAGTGAACAAAGAAGGTATTAAGGTGGATCCGGCAAAGATAGAAACTGTTGAAAAGTGGGAAACCCCGAAAACTCCGAAACACATACGCCAGTTTTTAGGACTAGCTGGTTACTACAGAAGGTTTATCCAAGACTTTTCCAGAATAGCAAAACCCTTGACTGCATTAACGCATAAAGGGAAGAAATTTGAATGGAATGATGAACAAGAGAAAGCGTTTCAGTTATTGAAGAAAAAGCTAACTACAGCACCTATATTGTCATTGCCTGAAGGGAATGATGATTTTGTGATTTATTGTGACGCATCAAAGCAAGGTCTCGGTTGTGTATTAATGCAACGAACGAAGGTGATTGCTTATGCGTCTAGACAATTGAAGATTCACGAACAAAATTATACGACGCATGATTTGGAATTAGGCGCGGTTGTTTTTGCATTAAAGACTTGGAGGCACTACTTATATGGGGTCAAAAGTATTATATATACCGACCACAAAAGTCTTCAACACATATTTAATCAGAAACAACTGAATATGAGGCAGCGTAGGTGGATTGAATTATTGAATGATTACGACTTTGAGATTCGTTACCACCCGGGGAAGGCAAATGTGGTAGCCGATGCCTTGAGCAGGATGGACAGAAAACCCATTCGAGTAAAATCTATGAATATAATGATTCATAATAACCTTACTACTCAAATAAAGGAGGTGCAACAAGGAGTTTTAAAATAGGGAAATTTAAAGGATGAAATACCCAAAGGATCGGAGAAGCATCTTAATATTCGGGAAGACCGAACCCGGTATAGGGCTGAAAGGATTTGGGTACCAAAATTTGGAGATATGAGAGAAATGGTACTTAGAGAAGCTCATAAAACCAGATACTCAATACATCCTGGAACGGGGAAGATGTACAAGGATCTCAAGAAACATTTTTGGTGGCCGGGTATGAAAGCCGATGTTGCTAAATACGTAGGAGAATGTTTGACGTGTTCTAAGGTCAAAGCTGAGCATCAGAAACCATCAGGTCTACTTCAACAACCTGAAATCTCTGAATGGAAATGGGAAAACATTACCATGGATTTCATCACTAAATTGCCAAGGACTGCAAGTGGTTTTGATACTATTTGGGTAATAGTTGATCGTCTCACCAAATCAGCACACTTCCTGCCAATAAGAGAAGATGACAAGATGGAGAAGTTTGCACGACTGTATTTGAAGGAAGTCGTCTCCAGACATGGAATACCAATCTCTATTATCTCTGATAGGGATGGCAGATTTATTTCAAGATTCTGGCAGACATTACAGCAAGTATTAGGAACTCGTCTAAACATGAGTACTGCCTATCATCCACAAACTGATGGGCAGAGCGAAAGGACGATACAAATGCTTGAAGACATGCTACGAGCATGTGTTATTGATTTCGGAAACAGTTGGGATTGACATCTACCGTTAGCAGAATTTTCCTACAACAACAGCTACCATTCAAGCATTGAGATGGCGCCGTTTGAAGCACTTTATGGTAGAAAGTGCAGGTCTCCGATTCGTTGGAGTGAAGTGGGGGATAGACAGATTACGGGTCCAGAGATTATACAAGAAACTACCGAGAAGATCATCCAAATTCAACAACGGTTGAAAACCGCCCAAAGTCAACAAAAGAGCTACGCTGACATTAAAAGAAAATATATAGAATTTGAAATTAGAGAGATGGTCATGCTTAAAGTTGCACCTTGGAAAGGCGTTGTTCGATTTGGTAAACGAGGGAAATTAAATCCAAGGTATATTGGACCATTCAAGATTATTGACCGTGTCGGACCAGTAGCTTACCGACTTGAGTTACCTCAACAACTCACGGCTGTACATAACACTTTCCACGTCTCGAATTTGAAGAAATGTTTTGCTAAAGAAGATCTCACTATTCCGTTAGATAAAATCCAAATCAACGAAAAACTTCAATTCATCGAAGAACCAGTCGAAATAATGGATCGTGAAGTTAAAAGACTTAAGCAAAACAAGATACCAATTGTTAAGGTTCGATGGAATGCTCGTAGAGGACCCGAGTTCACCTGGGTTTGAACCTAAGACCTCTCACTCCCCTGAAACACCCTTCAACCACTCGTCCATTCCATTTTATCTAATAAAATCTCATACGCAATATCATTTAACCCATACGAATTATTAGCTTATGGATCTCGGTCTAATCAGGAACTTGTAGCCCAACAGAAGAAAATAACTTGGATCACGTCCCAACAAGCATAAGCCCAACCGGCTCACTTATAAAAAGAGATAATTTGACCCAACTGGATGACTACGGCCCAAATAAACCTTCGTGGGGTTTTCTTTTCTTTGGTGTTAAACGAAATTGGAAACAGAAACACAAGTTGCAGCCATAAACAGCTGTTACAACCATTCTTCCTCATCGAATATTATAGTCATCATCTTACTCGCGTTTAATTATCACAGAACATCATCATCATCACGTAACTTCATCATCATCATAAAATATCATATATATCGTATTCTTATCTTCACCGTTTCGCCTTTTTTCATACTCTACATCTTCTTTTTATCATAACCTTCATCCATTATCTAATCATCATACTCGTCCATTAATCATCATCATTATAGCTCATCATAAACCCCATCATTCGTTATCAACAATTCTATATTCTATGTATTATCATCTTCACGATATACTAACATCACAGCCCAAGATTAAAGACAGGTCCAAAACAATTAAAATGTAGATTGGTATATATGTTTGGCAGCCCACTTAAAATATAGTTGATCTACTAGAAGCCCGATCCAAGAACAAATGACTCAAGATAATTTTAAGAAGAAAACAAATTCGATTTACAATAGGAACAAACACATGTGATGACTGCCTGTCATGTTTATCTTTATCACCATCATCTTTAATCATCGGCCCTACTCATCATCACTTTTATAACAATTGATAGTATCAATCGGTTTATCATTGATTAACATCATCAACCTCTCGCTGAACAGAAATAGAAGAAGAACACGACAGTAGTAACAACACGATAATTATAGCAGTAGAAAGAGGTATTTACAGGTGACTGTTGTTCGTTGTTTGCAGACGTGTATAGTAGCAATAAAGCGTAAAATAGAAACAGAAAGTAACTGGACATAGTAGCAGCAAGGTGGTAACCAAGGTGATGGTGGTTTCGGTTTAAATAGGAACAGAAAGTAAATTCATTAGCAGCCGGTTGCAGTAATTTAATGGGTTTTGGTTTATATCTTGAAACAGTTGGTTATTTTTGTGATGATGATTGCAGGTTTGATCGAATAAGGAGACATCAAGGAATAATTTATGATGATGTTTTAGATGGTTGTTTAGCTGTAAACGGTGATGAGGTAGTAGTTTCATCGGATAAAAATATAGAAAGCAGATGTAGGTCGATGGTGAAGGTGAATGGTTGTAGGTATACGTAGATCATGATTATGGTATAATGGAAATGGGTGTTATCAGATTGTTAAAAAGGGAAAGAGTTATATAGACGATGGATTTTTGCTTCGGTTGATTGAGCATATGTATATTTTTAAACATATGTATCATGTATATATATATGAGACTGTAGAGACCCGTCCTAATCCATCCGAACGAAGTCCATATCGATTATAAATGATTCACAACAGTTGATTACATCGCATGGTACTTGACCTCTATATGATACATTTTACAAACATTGCATTCGTTTTTGAAAATACAATCTTTCATTACATCGAAAGTTGACGGCATGTATACTACTTCATAATATATCTAACTATAATTGACTTAATAAAAATCTTGATGAACTCAACGACTAGAATGCAACATTCTTCGAAATATGCTATGAAAGACTTCAAGTAATATCTTGAAAATGAGCAAACGCACAGCAGAAGATTTCTTTCAATCCTGAGAATAAACATGCTTTAAAGTGTCAACCAAAAGATTGGTGAGTTCATTAGTTTAACATAAATAATCATTTCCATCATTTTAATAGACCACAAGATTTCATTTTCAGTTCTCATAAATATACGTCCCAAGCATAGAGACAAAAATAATCATTCATATGGTGAACACCTGGTAACCGACATTAACAAGATGCATATAAGAATATCCCCTATCATTCCGGGAAATCCTTCGGACATGATAAAAACGAATTCGAAGTACTAAAGCATCCGGTACTTTGGATGGGGTTCGTTAGGCCCAATAGATCTATCTTTAGGATTCGTGTCAATTAGTAGACTGGTTTACTAATTTTTAGGTTACCAAGTAAAAGGGGCATATTCGGCTTCGATCATTCACCCATATAATGTAGTTTCGATTACTTGTGTCTATTTTGTAAAACATTTATAAAAGCAGCGCATGTATTCTCAGTCCTAAAAATATATATTGCAAAAGCATTTAAAAAGGGAGCAAATGAAACTCACCATACTGTATTTTGTAGTAAAAATACATATGACGTCATTTAACAAGTGTAGGGTTGGCCTCGGATTCACGAACCTATATTGTAGTGACCCGAACTTTTCCATGTTTATATATATTAATTGAGATTGATATTTACATGATTAAATGTTTCCAACATGTTAAGCAATCAAACTTGTTAAGACTTGATTAATTGAAATATGTTTCATATAGACAATTGACCACCCAAGTTGACCGGTGATTCACGAACGTTAAAACTTGTAAAAACTATATGATGACATATATATGGATATATATATATATATATAGTTAACATGATACTATGATAAGTAAACATATCATTAAGTATATTAACAATGAACTACATATGTAAAAACAAGACTACTAACTTAATGATTTTTAAACGAGACATATATGTAACGATTATCGTTGTAAAGACATTTAATGTATATATATCATATTAAGAGATATTAATACATGATAATATCATGATAATATAATAATTTAAAATCTCATTTGATATTATAAACATTGGGTTAACAACATTTAACAAGATCGTTAACCTAAAGGTTTCAAAACAACACTTACATGTAACGACTAACGATGACTTAACGACTCAGTTAAAATGTATATACATGTAGTGTTTTAATATGTATTTATACACTTTTGAAAGACTTCAATACACTTATCAAAATAATTCTACTTAACAAAACTTCTTACAATTACATCCTCATTCAGTTTCATCAACAATTCTACTAGTATGCACCCGTATTCGTACTCGTACAATACACAGCTTTTAGATGTATGTACTATTGGTATATACACTCCAATGATCAGATCTTAGCAGCCCATGTGAGTCACCTAACACATGTGGGAACCATCATTTGGCAACTAGCATGAAATATCTCATAAAATTACAAAAATATGAGTAATCATTCATGACTTATTTACATGAAAACAAAATTACATATCCTTTATATCTAATCCATACACCAACGACCAAAAACACCTACAAACACTTTCATTCTTCAATTTTCTTCATCTAATTGATCTCTCTCAAGCTCTATCTTCAAGTTCTAAGTGTTCTTCATATATTCTACAAGTTCTAGTTACATAAAATCAAGAATACTTTCAAGTTTGCTAGCTCACTTCCAATCTTGTAAGGTGATCATCCAACCTCAAGAAATCTTTGTTTCTTACAGTAGGTTATCATTCTAATACAAGGTAATAATCATATTCAAATTTTGGTTCAATTTCTATAACTATAACAATCTTATTTCAAGTGATGATCTTACTTGAACTTGTTTTCGTGTCATGATTCTGCTTCAAGAACTTCGAGCCATCCAAGGATCCGTTGAAGCTAGATCCATTTTTCTATTTTCCAGTAGGTTTATCCAAGGAACTTAAGGTAGTAATGATGTTCATAACATCATTCGATTCATATATATAAAGCTATCGTATTCGAAAGTTTAAACTTGTAATCACTAGAAGATAGTTTAGTTAATTCTAAACTTGTTCGCAAACAAAAGTTAATCCTTCTAACTTGACTTTTAAAATCAACTAAACACATGTTCTATATCTATATGATATGCTAACTTAATGATTTAAAACCTGAAAACACGAAAAACACCGTAAAACCGGATTTACGCCGTCGTAGTAACACCGCGGGCTGTTTTGGGTTAGTTAATTAAAAACTACGATACACTTTGATTTAAAAGTTGTTATTCTGAGAAAATGATTTTTATTATGAACATGAAACTATATCCAAAAATTATGGTTAAACTCAAAGTGGAAGTATGTTTTCTAAAATGGTCATCTAGACGTCGTTCTTTCGACTGAAATGACTACCTTTACAAAAACGACTTGTAACTTATTTTTATGACTATAAACCTATACTTTTTCTATTTAGATTCATAAAATAGAGTTCAATATGAAACCATAGCAATTTGATTCACTCAAAACGGATTTAAAATGAAGAATTTATGGGTAAAACAAGATTGGATAATTTTTCTCATTTTAGCTACGTGAAAATTGGTAACAAATCTATTCCAACCATAACTTAATCAACTTGTATTGTATATTATGTAATCTTGAGATACCATAGACACGTATACAATGTTTCGACCTATCATGTCGACACATCTATATATATTTCGGAATAACCATAGACACTCTATATGTGAATGTTGGAGTTAGCTATACAGGGTTGAGATTGATTCCAAAATATATATAGTTTGAGTTGTGATCAATACTGAGATACGTATACACTAGGTCATGGATTGATTCAAGATAATATTTATCGATTTATTTCTGTACATCTAACTGTGGACAACTAGTTCTAGGTTACTAACGAGGACAGGTGACTTAATAAACTTAAAACATCAAAATGTATTAAAGGTGTTGTAAATATATTTTGAACATACTTTGATATATATGTATATATTTGTTATAGGTTCGTGAATCGACCAGTGGCCAAGTCTTACTTCCCGACGAAGTAAAAATCTGTGAAAGTGAGTTATAGTCCCACTTTTAAAATCTAATATTTTTGGGATGAGAATACATGCAGGTTTTATAAATGATTTACCAAATAGACACAAGTACGTGAAACTAAATTCTATGGTTGAATTATCGAAATCGAATATGCCCCTTTTTATTAAAGTCTGGTAATCTAAGAATTAGGGAACAGACACCCTAATTGATGCGAATCCTAAAGATAGATCTATTGGGTCTAACAAACCCCATCCAAAGTACCGGATGCTTTAGTACTTCGAAATTTATATCATATCCGAAGGGTGTCCCAGAATGATGGGGATATTCTTATATATGCATCTTGTTAATGTCGGTTACCAGGTGTTCACCATATGAATGATTTTTATCTCTATGTATGGGATGTGTATTGAAATATGAAATCTTGTGGTCTATTATTATGATTTGATATATATAGGTTAAACCTATAACTCATCAATATTTTTGTTGACGTTTTAAGCATGTTTATTCTCAAGTGATTATTAAGAGCTTCCGCTATCGCATACTTAAATAAGAACGAGATTTGGAGTCCATGCTTGTATGATATTGTGTAAAAACTGCATTCAAGAAACTTATTTTGTTGTAACGTATTTGTATTGTAAACCATTATGTAATGGTCGTGTGTAAACAGGATATTTTAGATTATCATTATTTGATAATCTACGTAAAGCTTTTTAAAACCTTTATCTATGAAATAAAGGTTATGGTTTGTTTTAAAAATGAATGCAGTCTTTGAAAAACGTCTCATATAGAGGTCAAAACCTCGCAACGAAATCAATTAATATGGAACGTTTTTAATCAATAAGAACGGGACATTTCATATATCAGGTGTATATATATTAACACATAATATTAATCAATTAAGTCTATAACTTTTATAATGCATTATGATTAATGTCCTTATATTAATACTTATAATAGGTTATATTATATATATGATACATAATTTAATTCATGTTATAATAATAATAATATATTAGTTAATATACTAAAACATGGTAGTTTGTAATATTAGTTATGTTTATGTTACATGTAAAAATTATATTTTATAAAAAAAAAATTGTTGGAATAATAATAACAATGCTAGTAGTAATATTAGTAATACAAATAATGATAATAATAATACTGTTAAAAATAATAATTTTAATGTTAAAAATAATAATGATGATAATAATAATAATAGTAATAAAATAAAATAAATAATATTTATAGACTTATTTTACTAATCATAATATTAACAATAATAATGCTAATATTTATATTTTTAATATTCGTAATAACATAATAATAATACCACTCCTACTTAATAATAATAACAAATAATAATAACAACAACAACAATAATAATCATAATATTTATTAATAACTAATAATAATAATAGAATTTGAAAACTACCTCAAGTGATAAGCCTTCAAAAAAAATAATAATAATTATAAACACCTTAGACGGGATTCGAACCCAAGACCTCTCGTTCCTTGATCACACGCCCAACCATCTGTTCTGTCTACGCTTTTCTAATTTAATTCGTCCCTTAATTAAGAAATGTGTTTTGTGGCTCGACTAAAACAAATGAAAACATCAGCCCAACTGAGATGTTTAATTAACGGCCCATCATAAGTTGGATCTTAGTCCAACTACTAACACTCAAATGGCCCATCCGAAAAGAAAAAGGAATTCGATCCAGTAAGATTGAGATAAAGAGGCGGCTGGGATACCGATTTATTTGTACTCCGTATATTCCTGTTGTAGGCTGAAAAGTGGATCGAGCATAGAATTAAATCAAACGCAGAAGAATATCACAGGTCGAGGTTTTCTTCGATTCGTTAATCAATAGATCGATTAGGTAACATTTATCATTATAGTAAGTCGTCAATTCATCATACCCATCATTGATACCGAATCAAAAGAAAGTTTGAAGTAGTAGCTGGTGTCTGTTCGACTATGAAGAAATCATCAATCGATATTTACAAGTACTGTATCATTTATTATCACCATCGATCTAATTATCATCAGTTATTATCATCATCGCCACTTCAAAGAACAGAAATCTTAAATGGGTATTCCTTTTATTTATTTACTTATTTATTTATATAATTACATACTTTTATTATTCATCATCGATAATTGTAATTTATAAATCAATTTATTTTCGAATTACAGCGATTTAATCTATCTGTTAGGTTCATATATGAAAGATTGAAGTATTTTTGTTAATTGTAAGCAGGTCCTATTTGATTTGTGTAAGAAAGGCTCACTGATGTTTTGTGAGGGAGGTTGTAAGTTTGTTTGATGATAAGGAAGGAGAAAACAACAATAATTTTGGTGAGTCTGTTGTGTTTGTATTTCTCGGCCAGAATATAATCACTATCAACAATAATGGGTTTTAATTTGTTTTTTTGCTTTTAGTTATTTGAACATAAACAGAATTGCAAAGCAGGTTTAAAAAAAAAATTTGATGGTGGTAGGTTTATTGGTTATCTGTTGAAGTGGTTTTGCTATGGTTTGAACAGGAATTTGAAACTATAGTTAGATGTGGTTGTAGGTGCAAGGGAAGTGGGTTTCCTTTGGTTTGGTAATCGAGTAGCTGGATAGTATGATTCGAAGAGAACAATACTAATTAATCTTATGAGTTTTGCAGGTTCATGATGTTGGTGTTGTGAGGTTTTATAATCATAACAGATAACAAGAAAGATTAAGCATGAAATGATGTGGCATTTTATGGTGTTTACCTTCATCCAGAAATAAAAGCATAGTAGGAATATAGAGGTGTGGCTGGGTCTTGAACAGAAATAAAAAGAACCAGGAGCAGATGTAGGTGTTCATGATGAAGGGGTCAGATGATTATTAAATGGTTTGAGTAGAAATTAAACTCCATGAACGATGCTAGTATTGTGTGTTTGATTAGTTATGGAATGTATATTAAAATGATGAATATTAGTAGAAGACAAGTAATAGTGGAAATTCTGAAGTGTCCTAATTCAAAATAAGAATAAAGAGTAATACAAGTAGGACAAAGGAATAAATCAAAAGAATGTTAGATAATTCAAAAGAAAAGAACGTACACTCAATTGAAAAACAGTAAGCCATCATTCAATCAAGGAAATTTGATGGATTTTGTAGCAATAATATATCAATAATTGTATGAAGTGGGGTTAAGGGATCGACAGAATATCACAAGAATAATAAGAATAAAAAATCCGATGTTGATTTCTAATGGATCATACTCAATTTTATATTATATATATTATATTAATAATTAGTAATAAACATTAATATACTAATGATAATATAGTTGATAATATTATAAATAATAAAAAAAATACTAATAATAATAATAATATTAATAATAATATTAATAATAATGATAAGATTAATAATACCACTATTGATATTGATATTAATAGTAATAATGAAAATAATAATAATATTACTATAACAATTTATATATATCCAATTCATAGCTATAGACTATATATATTTAAAATAATAATATTAATACTAATAGCATTGATATTAATATTGAATAGTAATAACCATATTATTATAACAACTATATTTATAATTAAATTTAATATATTAGTATTACATATCATTGATTATGTAATATAACTATATATTATGACACTTATATTGAGTGATAAATTTTTATACATTTTAACATATATTACAATATACATATAATAAAAATTATATATAGAAATCATAACTATTTATATATTAGATTCACTTTAAATTACAACATAATTATTTTATATTTTGTTTTAATATTCAAATCTAATGTTTAAATTATATCTTATAATTTCAAATTATTATATATACTTTCCTTTATATATAATTACATATTTACTTACAATAAATGTTCGTGAATCGTCGGGAATAGTCAAAGAGTAATTGATTACATGAACACAGTTCAAAGTTTTTGAAATATCAACATTACAGACTTTGCTTATCGTGTCGGAAACATTAAATCATATAAAGATTAAGTTTAAATTTGGTCGAAAATTCCCGGGTCATCACAGTACCTACCCGTTAAAAAAATTTCGTCCCGAAATTTGAGTGAGGTGGTCATGGCTTACAATAAAAATGTTTTTATGACCAATATGAGTTGATAATTAGAGGTTTATCATAATTGAATAATAATGATAAAATAATTCGACTATTCTAAGAATATGAGTGAAGCTATTGCAAAAGAGTGAATTGAAGAAAATAAGATTTTCCTTAGCTTTTGACGTAACCAGGGTTTAATTTAGGAAATAGGGTGCATCTTAACTTTTGACGTTGTCTTGGTTGAATTCTGGAATTCAAGGGATTTCAAAGAAAATCTTCGTTATCTATAAGATCTGATTCTTCGGGATTTAAGGAAATTAGGATCCTATATGATAAAATGCGATAATCTGTTTCGATTGCGCTGTCAGATATTTTACTATAAGTTAAACTCTCCCGTTCCATTATTCTCATCATTCCTATACTTTCTTTCTTAGTTCATACATCTAATAGATTGTGAAAATGCTTAATCCCGTTCTAATCCTTGATATTTTCCTAATTATCATTTCTGTCATCCTTCTTTTCAATCTTCCACCAGAAGAATCTGTTCACTTCTACTATTACCTTGGGGTGATACTATTCTTAATTATACCATGTCTTTATATTGCTATTCGTATTAATATCCAAAGTTTGTAACCTCCGTGTTGTTATTGGGCTTTATATTTTCTCTTATATTTTGGAGCTCTTTGCCTTTTTATTCTCCTCTCGACCTCTAGTAAAGCGAGTAATGGTCCAGAATTCGTAAATATGGAGTTTCAAATGAACTTAATGTTCTAAACCATAAGGAACGTAATGGCACGATTTGATTTATCAAATTACCAGAATCACTGAGAACAGAACTATCAAGAATATACTTTCTTGAAATGTTCAGATGTCAAGCAGAATGAAAGAGTTATATAACATGACAGATGATGCCGTTATAATCTGTGAATCATCATGTTTCATTTAGAAACTCAGCATGACTTACTATAATATAATCACGTTGATCAAGTGTCATTATATTATACTAACTGATGCATCAGTTCCAAATATTACTTCAATAACATTCATATTTTAAGCTCGAAAGTTTACAGAATATAGAAACTAACAGTTTCTATATGATGTAACACTGATAGCACGAAGAGATTAATGATTTTAGATATGAATAGTTATGAAAATATCTTCAGAAATATGGAGGATATTTATAATGAAAGATACGACGATATCTTGGAATTTTTAATATCGAAGGATGGTGAAGAAAAATTTGTCCGTAAGAGTTTGGAGTCAGAAGTAAGGTATTCTCTAAAGATTTCATCAGAAACAGAATCATCAGGATTCTTAATGTACAAGTTTAGTCCTTGTGATTTGTTCAGAGACTCCTTCGTAGTTTGTTCAATCAGTTTTTCAGTTTCAAACTTTTTATGAGCTTTGCCAACATACAATTCTTTATCATCAACTTTTGGCTGTTGAGGTCATTTACAGTTTTTGTTGCTTCATTCAACTTTTCAAAATTCAGAGTATTAGTTCGCAGACTGGGTGCTTTTCAGAGTTTCGGAATGGAAAATCTTAATTCCAAGAGATAAATGCTAAATGTATACATTTAACTGTTGATGTAGAGACATTGCGAGATTCAAAATACTGATTGCTATTTCCCGGTAATTGGTATGGTAATTCTCGTTATCAGATGCAGATGAGTAGATGACAATAACTTTTCAGAAAGTCAAAGATCAACGAAGTTGTTGGTAAGCTTACTGTTAATGTGGTGGGATATAAACGGTTCCCCGGTAACGATTACGAAAGGCGAACTTATATATCAAAGTTATAGTAGAGTTCATTCGAAGGAGAAGTTGAAGTTGATTTGCTGAAGCTGTGACAAAATTGGCTAATTTGGAAAGGGATTGCAAAGTTACTTTTGTTAATAATAACGCCAAAGGAGCTAGCACAGATACGTGTTAAACGTTTCTTCAGGTTTCGAGTGTTTTCAAATGCAGAACTATATGCATCAATCTCTTCTTACGTAGATGAAGTGCGGTTGGTTCATCCTCTTGATTGAGGTGTTTTCGTGAATTACAAAAGGTTTGAACGCAGATTGTAGTCATCAATATACAAATGAGGTTTAAGATGAAATCAAGTGGAAAACTTGAAGAGATGTTTAGTTTCATATGTTATAATCAATGTTTTAATTCATTTTAATTGTCCAATGTTGGTAGTTCTCAATTGATAGTCCACAGTTAGCAGTTCAATAATTCATATATAGTTTAATATGTAATATTTGAATTAATTAATACGTATCGTGACCCGTGTACATGTCTCGGACTCGATCAAAACTCAAATTATATATATTATTATAGAATCAACCTCAACCCTGTATAGCGAACTCTAACATTACAGCATATAGAGTGTCTATGGTGATTCCAAATAATATATATAAATGCGTCGATATGATATGTCAAAACCTTGTATACGTGTCCCGATATTTAAAGTGCGTAAAATAAATAGCAGGAATTAAATGACGATAAATAAAGTGCGTAAAGTAAATAACAGAAGTTAAATGACAATAAATAAAATTGCGAGAATTAAATTGCGATAAAATAAATTGCGATAATTAAATTGTGATAAATAAAATGTAATACGGAATTAACAGTTAGCTAGGAACAGTTAGCGTGGATTCTTAACAAAATTTTTCTCATAGTTAATTTGTTTGTTTCTAACAAATTTTATTTTGTCCAATGTTTTTCTTCATTATGCCACTTGTTGGATTCTGATAGGTCAAAACCCAAATATGAAATTGAATAAAAATGGTTATTCTGCGGTGAACGGATTCATATCTTTGTAGATGTAAGTAGGATAGTAAATGAATGTTGAATCGGATTTGAAGAATGTACAGTGTAACTGATTAATGTGAAGTCTAAATATTCCTCGGGTATTACCTACCCGTTAAAATATTTTCACCATTAACAGTTTGTACAAAAGAATTTTTAATTACAATCATTATGAAAATGTACTTGTATATATATTTTCTTCAGATGTAATCATGGATTTAGTGAGTTAATATGATATTAATCTCATTTGCTTTTCGGTTTGAGCTAGAATAAGTAATCTCTAAAACTACTAGGAACCACATATTCTTCGCAGAATATTAATGAAGTTATGGATCAATACTTCATCTTAATTATTAGGAATCACATTTCTTCGCAGAATATTAATGAAGTTATGGATCAATACTTCATCGTTAATTATTGTTGGTACTCCTTGGTATCTATGGTGCGTATGATGTTGAGGTTTGAGGTATAGATTGTGATGTCGAGACGTGTGATGCGGATGTTGATGTTGGCGGTGGTGATGGTACTGTTAATGTTGCTGATGATGGTACTGTTGGTGTTGGTGCTGTTGCTGAAGCTGTTAAGTTTTGCACCATATTCTCTAAATTGATTACTCGAGCGCGAAGCTCGTTGACTTCTTCCATTACTCCGGGATGATTGTCGGTCAGAACTAGCGGATGAATAAGGTTTAGAATTATAGATAGATTATAATCATGACGAGCTACCCTGTAAATGAGGCTGAAAATGGTGTCTCGAACAGGTTCGTTGGTATGTGCTTCAGGTTCTTCACCAAGAGGTGAATTCGGTTGGTGGAAGGGATCGCCTTCTTCGCGTCTCCATTGATTAAGTCGACTACGAACCCATCAGATGAATTGGGGATGGCTGATTGGTTGATTCATTCCGGTGACACTGCTTTCGGAGCTTGAGTGAAACTCTATGTCGGAATAGCTGTCGGAATAGTTATCGGAATCTAAGGGACTCGAACTGGGTGAGGGACTCATCTCGTACGATCAGATGAAGGATTTTTGATAAGGAATAGAATAGGATGTAGATTAGTACCCTGTAATACATAATTACATATGCATATATAATACTAAAATCCCATAAGTTACAGAGGAATCTACAGAAGCTGTCAGGCAAAGGTAACAATAACAGATATGCTAAGATATAAATTTATCTATACACTGTCTATGCAATAGAGGTAGTAAGATGTGTCTAGACTTTAAGGATGATAAGCAAATAATTTTTGACACTAATGATAAGCAAAACTTTTGACATGCAGACACGGTCGAAGTCCAGACTCACTAATGCATCCTAACGACTTATCAGTTATACACACTAATGCAGACCTGGTTCGCTAAGACCACCGCTCTGATACCAACTGTAGAGACCCGTCCTAATCCATTCGAACGAAGTCCATATCGATTATAAACCATTCACAACAGTTGATTACATCGCGTGGTACTTGACCTCTATATGATACATTTTACAAACATTGCATTCGTTTTTGAAAAGACAATCTTTCAATACATCGAAAGTTGACGGCATGTATACTACTTCATAATATATCTAACTATAATTGACTTAATAAAAATCTTGATGAACTCAACGACTCGAATGCAACATTCTTCGAAATATGCTATGAAAGACTCCAAGTAATATCTTGAAAATGAGCAAATGCACAGTGGAAGATTTCTTTCAATCCTGAGAATAAACATGCTTTAAAGTGTCAACCAAAAGGTTGGTGAGTTCATTACTTTAACATAAATAATCATTTCCATCATTTTAATAGACCACAAGATTTCATTTTCAGTTCTCATAAATATACGTCTCATGTATAGAGACAAAAATAATCATTCATATGGTGAACACCTGGTAACCGACAATAACAAGATGCATATAAGAATATCCCCTATCATTCCGGGAAATCCATCGGACATGATAAAAACGAATTCGAAGTATTAAAGCATCCGGTACTTTGGATGGGGTTCGTTAGACCCAATAGATCTATCTTTAGGATTCGCGTCAATTAGTAGACTGGTTTACTAATTCTTAGGTTACCAAGTAAAAGGGGCATATTCGGCTTCGATCATTCACCCATATAATGTAGTTTCGATTACTTGTGTCTATTTTATAAAACATTTATAAAAGCAGCGCATGTATTCTCAGTCCCAAAAATATATATTGCAAAAACATTTAAAAAGGGAGCAAATGAAATTCACCATACTGTATTTTGTAGTAAATATACATATGACGTCATTTAACAAGTGTAGGGTTGGCCTCGGATTCACGAACCTATATCAGGTGTATATATATTAACACATAATATTAATCAATTAAGTCTATAACCTTTATAATGTATTATGATTAATGTCCTTATATTAATACTTATAATAGGTTATATTATATATATGATATATAATTTAATTCATGTTATAATAATAATAATATATTAGTTAATATATTAAAACATGGTAGTTTGTAATATTAGTTATGTTTATGTTACATGTAAAAATTATATTTTATAAAAAAAATATTTGTTGGAATAATAATAACAATGCTAGTAGTAATATTAGTAATACAAATAATGATAATAATAATAATAATACTGTTAAAAATAATAATTTTAATGTTAAAAATAATAATGATGATAATAATAATAATAGTAATAAAATAAAAAAAATATTTATAGACTTATTTTACTAATCATAATATTAACAATAATAATGCTAATATTTATATTTTTAATATTCGTAATAACATAATAATAATACCACTCCTACTTAATAATAATAACAAATAATAATAACAACAACAACAATAATAATCATAATATTAATTAATAACTAATAATAATAATAGAATTTGAAAACTACCTTAAGTGATAAGCCTTCAAAAAAAAAAATTATAAACGCCTTAGACGGGATTCGAACCCAAAACCTCTCATTCCCTGATCACATGCCCAACCATCTGTTCTGTCTACGCTTTTCTAATTTAATTCGTCCCTTAATTAAGAAATGTGTTTTGTGGCTCGACTGAAACAAATGAAAACATCAGCCCAACTGAGATGTTTGATTAACGACCCATCATAAGCTGGATCTTAGTCCAACTACTAACACTCACATAGCCCATCAGAAAAGAAAAAGGAATTCGATACAGTAAGATTGAGATAAAGAGGCGGCTGGGATACCGATTTATTTGTACTCCGTATATTCATGTTGTAGGCTGAAAAGTGGATCGAGCATAGCAGTAAATCAAACGCAGAAGAATATCACAGGTCGAGGTTTTCTTCAATTCGTTAATCAATAGATCGATCAGGTAACATTTATCAATATAGTAAGTCGTCAATTCATCATACCCATCATTGATACCGAATCAAAAGAAAGTTTGAAGTAGTAGCTGGTGTCTGTTCGACTATGAAGAAATCATCAATCGATATTTATAAGTACTGTATCATTTATTATCACCATCGATCTAATTATCATCAGTTATTATCGTCATCGCCACTTCAAAGAACAGAAATCTTAAATGGGTATTCCTTTTATTTATTTACTTATTTATTTATATAATTACATACTTTTATTATTCATCATCAATAATTATAATTTATAAATCAATTTATTTTCGAATTACAGCGATGTAATCTATCTGTTAGGTTCATATATGAAAGATTGAAGTATTTTTGTTAATTGTAAGCAGGTCCTATTTGATTTTTGTAAGAAAGGCTCGATGATGTTTTGTGAGGGAGGTTGTAAGTTTGTTTGATGATAAGGAAGGAGAAAATAGCAATAATTTTGGTGAGTCTGTTGTGTTTGTATTTCTCGGCCAGAATATAATCACTATCAACAATAATGGGTTTTAATTTGTTTTTCTGCTTTTAATTGTTTGAACATAAACAGAATTACACAGCAGGTTTAAAAAAAAAAATTCGATGGTGGTAGGTTTATTGGTTATCTGTTGAAGTGGTTTTGCTGTGGTTCGAATAGGAATTTGAAACTATAGTTAGATGTGGTTGCAGGTGCAAGGGAAGTGGGTTTCCTTTGGTTTGGTAATCGAGTAGCTGGATAGTATGATTCGAATAGAACAATACTAATTAATCTTATGAGTTTTGCAGGTTCATGATGTTAGTGTTGTGAGGTTTTATAATCATAACAGATAACAAGAAAGATTAAGCATGAAATGATGTGGCATTTTGTCGTGTTTACCTTCATCCAGAAATAGAAGCATAGTAGGAATATAGAGGTGTGGCTGGGTCTCGAACAGAAATAAAAAGAACCAGGAGCAGATGTAGGTGTTCATGATGAAGGGGTCAGATGATTAAAAAATGGTTTGAGTAGAAATTGAACTCCATGAACGATGCTAGTGTTGTGTGTTTGATTAGTTATGGAATGTATATTAAAATGATGAATATTAGTAGTAGACAAGTAATAGTGGAAATTCAGAAGTGTCCCAATTCAAAATAAGAATAAAGACTAATACAAGTAGGACAAAGGAATAAATCAAAAGAATGTTAGATAATTCAAAAGAAAAGAACGTACACTCAATTGAAAAACAGTAAGCCATCATTCAATCAAGGAAATTTGATGGATTTTGTAGCAATAATATATCAATAATTGTATGAAGTGGGGTTAAGGGATCGACAGAATATCACAAGAATAATAAGAATAAAAAATCCGATGTTGATTTCTAATGGATCATACTCAATTTTATATTATATATATTATATTAATAATTAATAATAAACATAAATATACTAATGATAATATAGTTGATAATATTATAAATAATAATAAAAAATACTAATAATAATAATAATATTAATAATAATATTAATAATAATGATAAGATTAATAATACCACTATTGATATTGATATTAATAGTAATAATGAAAGTAATAATAATATTACTATAACAATTTATATATATCCAATTCATAGCTATAGACTATATATATTTAAAAATAATAATATTAATACTAATAGCATTGATATTAATATTGATTAGTAATAACCATATTATTATAACAACTATATTTATAATTAAATTTAATATATTAGTATTAAATATCATTGATTATGTAATATAACTATATATTATGACACTTATATTGAGTGATAAATTTTTATACATTTTAACATATATTACAATATACATATAATAAAAATTATATATAGAAATCATAACTATTTATATATTAGATTCACTTTAAACTACAACATAATTATTTTGTATTTTGTTTTAATATTCAAATCTAATGTTTTAATTATATCTTATAATTTCAAATTATTATATATATACTTTCCTTTATATATAATTACATATTTACTTACAACAAATGTTCGTAAATCGTCAGGAATAGTTAAAGGGTAATTGATTACATGAACACAGTTCAAAGGTTTTGAAATATCAACATTATAGACTTTGCTTATCGTGTCAGAAACATTAAATCATATAAAGATTAAGTTTAAATTTGGTCAGAAATTTCCTGGTCATCACAGAGATGAGATAGATAGAGATATAATTTAGATAGAATATATTGATAGGAGTCATCAGACAAAAACAGAAACTGATTGATACTTTTAAATTCACGGACGTAATTAAAATGGACAAGTGGTATGGATTCTAACTTTAATAATAATAATAATAATAATATATCAATAATTGAAAATAAAGAACGTGTGAAATCATATATAGCAGCCTCAAATCTTATGTTTTTCTTACCGACACGGATATTATATCGTAGTCCGTTGTTAGTCAGTGGCGAATAAAAAGTCTTCGGAAAAATCCTAATTTTTTAAATTAAATGGAACATTATTTTGGTCATTATGGTATAAAATTTGCTCATTAATTTAATAAATAAAAATTACA
This sequence comes from Rutidosis leptorrhynchoides, assembly GCF_046630445.1. Classification (NCBI taxonomy): domain Eukaryota; kingdom Viridiplantae; phylum Streptophyta; class Magnoliopsida; order Asterales; family Asteraceae; genus Rutidosis; species Rutidosis leptorrhynchoides. Next base: position 171,553,441 of record NC_092340.1, read on the forward strand.
TCAACTGTCCCTCTCATTTATGGGTAAAATATAAAAAGTGTTAAAACTTAACAAATAGTTCCTAAATACATTTTTATTAAGCCTAAAATTTATAGAACATATTTTCGGATCACCGTTTATTTTAAAATAATATAAGTTCATTTTTAATTCGTTTACTATCAATTGAATGACAAATGAGCGTTTCTGTCGTTTACTAAATAACTTCGAAATTTCTTATATATATATATATATATATATATATATATATATATATATATATATATATATATATATATATATATATATATATATATAATATATATATATATATATATATATATATATATATATATATATATATATATATATATATAATATATATAACATACTATATATATATATATATATATATATAACATACTTTATATATTCACTTTTATAATAAAATTTAATATATCTTATATTAATTTACACATTTATTTATAACAAACTGTATATTATATATAATAGTTTATTAATATTCTTATGCATAATTATTTATATTTGCTTATTTATATATATTTATCTATTTACAAATAATGGTTCGTGAATCGTCGAAAATGGTCGAAGTCAAATGATTTCATAAAACAAATTCAAAATTTTGAGACTCAATATTACAGACTTTGCTTATCGTGTTAAAATTAAATAAGAAATAAGTTTAAATTTGGTCGGAAATCTCCGGGTCGTCACACCTTCTATCGCTAGAACTCCCATCACGGCCAAGAATTGGAAGATCGAAGGAAATTTCATGATATTGTTAAAAGATGTCCAATTCGGGGGAACAATGCAAGAAAATCCATATGATCATCTTGAGGCTTTTAACGAGTTATGTTATTTATACAAGTATAATGGGGTTTCTGAAGATGCTTTCAAGCCTAGAGCATTTCCATTTTTGGTTACGAGAGATGCTAAGGATTGGCTTAAGAATCTACCACCGGTTTCAATTTCCACTTTCCAAGATTTGAGTGAAAGTTTCTACATTGTTTCTATCCACCAACGAAGGTGGAGCGTTTGAAAACGAAGATCAATAAATTTAGTCAAAGAAGCTGGGAATCTCTTCATGATGCTTGGGGGAGATTAAAGAAGTAGTTAAGAGCTTGTCCTCAACACGGGTTGAGCAAGAAAGAACAAATTCACATATTCTACCGGTGTATAAACAAGCAAACAATGGCAGAACTTGATTCCTCTACGGGGGGTGTGTTTATGTACAAAACACCTAAAGAGACGAAGCAATTATTGGAGGACATTGTAGTGACCCGAACTTTTCCATGTTTATATATAATAATTGAGATTGATATTTACATGATTAAATGTTTCCAACATGTTAAGCAATCAAACTTGGTAAGACTTGATTAATTGAAATATGTTTCATATAGACAATTGACCACCCAAGTTGACCGGCGATTCACGAACGTTAAAACTTGTAAAAACGACATGACGATATATATATATGGATATACATATGGTTAACATGAGATTATGATAAGTAAGTATCTCCATAAGTATATTAACAATGAGTTATATACATATAAACAAGACTACTAACTTAAGGATTTCGAAACGAGACATATATGTAACGATTATCGTTGTAACGACATTTAAATGTATATATATCATATTAAGATATATTAATATATCATAATATCATGATAATATAATAATTTAACATCTCATTAGATATAATAAACAATGGGTTAACAACATTAATTGAGATCGTTAACTTAAAGGTTTCAAAACAACACTTACATGTAACGACTAACGATGACTTAACGACTCAGTTAAAATGTATATACATGTAGTGTATTTAGATGTATTAAAATACGTTTGGAAGACTTCAAGACATATATCAAAACACTCATACCTAACGAAAATGGTTACAGTTACTTTTCCATTCTTTTCTTTCATCAAGAATTCTAGTCGTATTCTTACCCGTATTATACACAGCTTCAAAACGTACTTACTATGAGTATATACCAATAGGAACTAGCATGGGATTCCACTCTTGATTATGTCATGTATGACTAATCAATTTTAACTTCTACCATGAGCTAGTCAACTAACTAGAACTCCTTTTAACCCCACTCACCACTCACCAATTACCACTCATCATTTACTCCATTTCACTTCCAATTCTCTTTCTAATTCTCTCTCAACACACACACACTATTATGAACATATTTTTCCAGTAGTTAATCATCATCTTCATCAAAAATCACTTCAAGAATTAAGCTATAATCATCATAGGAAGAACACTTCAAGAACACTTCAAAAATCCCTTCAAGTTTACTAATTTACTTCCAAGCTTTCTAATCCATTCCAAGTAATCATCTAATATCAAGAAACCTTTGTTATATACAGTAGGTTATCTTTCTTATTCAAGGTAATATTCATATTCAAACTTTGATTCAATTTCTACAACTATAAACTATCTTAATTCGAGTAAAAATCTTACTTGAACTTGTTTTTGTGTCATGATCCTACTTCAAGAACTTTCAAGCCATCCAAGATCCTTTGAAGCTAGATCATTTCTTGTCACTTCCAGTAGGTTTACCTACTAAACTTGAGGTAGTAATGATGTTCATAACATCATTCGATTCATATATATAAAACTATCTTATTCGAAGGTTTAAACTCGTAATCACTAGAACATAGTTTAGTTAATTCTAAACTTATTCGCAAACAAAAGTTAATCCTTCTAACTTGACTTTTAAAATTAACTACACACATGTTCTATATCTATATGATATGCTAACTTAATGAGTTAAAACCTGGAAACACGAAAAACACCGTAAAACCGGATTTACGCCGTCGTAGTAACACCGCGGGCTGTTTTGGATTAGTTAATTAAAAACTATGATAAACTTTGATTTAAAAGTTGTTATTCTGAGAAAATGATTTTTATTATGAACATGAAACTATATCTAAAAATTATGGTTAAACTCAAAGTGGAAGTATGTTTTCTAAAATGGTCATCTAGACATCGTTCTTTCGACTGAAATGACTACCCTTACAAAAACGACTTGTAACTTATTTTTCCGACTATAAACCTATACTTTTCTGTTTAGATTCATAAAATAGATTTCAATATGAAACCATAGCAATTTGATTCACTCAAAACGGATTTAAAATGAAGAAGTTATGGGTAAAACTAGATTGGATAATTTTTCTCATTTTAGCTACGTGAAAATTGGTAACAAATCTATTCCAACCATAACTTAATCAACTTGTATTGTATATTATGTAATCTTGAGATACCATAGACACGTATACAATGTTTCGACCTATCATGTCGACACATCTATATATATTTCGGAACAACCATAGACACTCTATATGTGAATGTTGGAGTTAGCTATACAGGGTTGAGGTTGATTCCAAAATATATATAGTTTGAGTTGTGATCAATACTGAGATACGTATACACTGGGTCGTGGATTGATTCAAGATAATATTTATCGATTTATTTCTATACATCTAACTGTGGACAACTAGTTGTAGGTTACTAACGAGGACAGCTGACTTAATAAACTTAAAACATCAAAATATATTAAAAGTCTTGTAAATATATTTTAAACATACTTTGATATATATGTATATATTGTTATAGGTTCGTAAATCAACCAGTGGCCAAGTCTTACTTCCCGACGAAGTAAAAATCTGTGAAAGTGAGTTATAGTCCCACTTTTAAAATCTAATATTTTTGGGATGAGAATACATGCAGGTTTTATAAATGATTTATAAAATAGACACAAGTACGTGAAACTACATTTTATGGTTGAATTATCGAAATCGAATATGCCCCTTTTTATTAAGTCTGGTAATCTAAGAATTAGGGAACAGACACCCTAATTGACGCGAATCCTAAAGATAGATCTATTGGGCCTAACAAACCCCATCCAAAGTACCAGATGCTTTAGTACTTCGAAATTTATATCATATCCGAAGGGTGTCCCGGAATGATGGGGATATTCTTATATATATGCATCTTGTTAATGTCGGTTACCAGGTGTTCACCATATGAATGATTTTTATCTCTATGTATGGGATGTGTATTGAAATATGAAATCTTGTGGTCTATTGTTACGATTTGATATATATAGGTTAAACCTATAACTCACCAACATTTTTGTTGACGTTTAAAGCATGTTTATTCTCAGGTGAATACTAAGAGCTTCCGCTGTTGCATACTAAAATAAGGACAAGATTTGGAGTCCATGTTTGTATGATATTGTGTAAAAACTGCATTCAAGAAACTGATTTCGATGCAACATATTTGTATTGTAAACCATTATGTAATGGTCGTGTGTAAATAGGATATTTTAGATTATCATTATTTGATAATCTACGTAAAGCTTTTTAAACCTTTATTTATGAAATAAAGGTTATGGTTTGTTTTAAAAATGAATGCAGTCTTTGAAAAACGTCTCATATAGAGGTCAAAACCTCGCAACGAAATCAATTAATATGGAACGTTTTTAATCAATAAGAACGGGACATTTCAGTTGGTATCCGAGCGTTGGTCTTAGAGAACAAGAAAATTTGCATTAGTGTGTCTTATCGAGTTTGTTAGGATGCATTAGTGAGTCTGGACTTCGACCGTGTTTTCTTTAAAAATGAATGCTTAACATTTTTGTTAGAAACTATATATTTTTAACATATGAATATTATGTGATATATTAATCTCTTAACGTGTTTGATATTATGTGATAGATGTCTACCTCTAGAACAAGTCCCATTGACTCACCTAATAATAATGAAGAGTCAAATGTAAATTGGAATGATTCGTGGACTGATTCACAAGTTCCCGAAGAGGAACCGGAAGAAGAGTCAGAACCGGAAGAAGAATCGGAACCGGAAGAAGAAATAGAACCGGTGGGGGAAATAATAAAAAGGTTAAGTAAAAGAGAATCCTCAACCAACCGACCAAGGTTAATTATGGTCAATGGTGTTTCCGCCAAGGAAGCAAAATATTGGGAGGATTACCAATTCTCCGATGAATCGGATTCCGACGAGAATTCCGATGATGTTATAGAAATTACCCCAACTGAATTTAAAAAGGCAAAAGAAAATAATAAGGGAAAGGGCATAAAAATAGATAAATCTAATTCCAACCCCGATGAACTTTATATGTATCGTCAACCCCCGAAGTCCTTAAGTTGTAACAATGACCCGGGAACCTCTAAACCACCAGGTTTGTCTAAACCAATGTGGACAACGACGGCTCGTATTAGGGGAACATCATATATCCCTAGAAACTTGGCAAAACGAACCAAAACCGAACAAGAAGAAACGAGCGAGTCAGAATAAGATAGTTGTATTCGTGTGGTGTAATATATGTAATATAGTGTGCTTATGCTTTATGATATATGTAAAAATTGCTTGTATTAATAAGTATTTTTTTATGAATCTAACTCTTGTCTATTTTACAGTATAAAAACACAAAATGGATAGACAACCCAATATTTTAAGAGACCTACCCGGAGACATGATTGATGAAATCTTGTCTAGAGTCGGTCAGAATTCCTCGGCACAACTATTTAAGGCGAGATCAGTTTGTAAGACATTCGAAGAACGTTCCAAGAATTCCTTGGTTTATAAAAGGCTTTCGTTCGAAAGATGGGGGATATCACATTGGGAAATCCATAAGTTACGATGTGTTTACTTTGACGCATATATTGCGGGGAACCCAAATGCTATTTTACGCAACGGGTTAAGAAATTATTTTGACTCAGTATATCCGAATATAGGACTTCGTGATTTAGAAAAAGCGGCTAACATGCAACATAAAGAAGCATGTTATGCTTACGGGTTAGTAATGTTCGCTTCTCACCAAAGTGAGAACAAGAACATCGGGCTACAACTATTAAACAAAACGTTCCCACAAGTGACGGAGTCGGTAATTGGGGTAAGAAATTAGGTTTTTAGGTTATTACGAGACTGTTGGTCATTACGTAACCCTCGTCCCTTTGACGACGTTACAACATGCTGTCTTATCAACGGCCATAACGGTTATGTTCCACAAGACCAAGGATGGGAAGTAGTCCTAGTAAAACCAGAATGCATGACTTGTTTCTGGACGTATGAATTACATGTCTTTATTGCCTTTGCTGAATGACTTGTGTACTAGCTAGAATTATCTTCACAACTATCTTGTATCAAAGTTATTGTGTGCTATATTTCTTGCTTTATGTAAAATAAGCGGTATTGTAAGTTTGTAAAATATTGTATAAAAGTTTGAACGCGAAATATTATTACAATCAGTTTTTCATATAGAATTGTAGTAGTTGAATTGTATATTAGCTACTAAGTATGAACTTAACGGGTAGGTACTACCCGAATTTAAACTTATAAAATGCTAATATGAAGAAAAAGCTTTTATAAATGAGTTCATATTATGCTACGAAATACTATTAACTACTCTTAATATTCTGTATGATTAACTTGTTCCATTTGACTATTTTGAAGGAAATGGCACCGACTACTCGACACATCGTGAATATGAATGAAGAGGAATTCCGTACCTTTCTAGCTTCAAACATAGCCGCAGTACAGGCTGCGCTACATACCAACAATAGCCTTGGATCCGGCAGTACAGGAAATCGTGTAGGATGCACCTACAAAGAATTCACTGCCTGCAAACCTTTGGAATTTGATGGAACCGAAGGACCGATCGGATTGAAACGGTGGACCGAGAAGGTCGAATCGGTGTTTGCCATAAGTAAGTGTACTGAAGAGGACAAAGTGAAGTACGCTACGCATACCTTCACAGGTTCTGCGTTAACATGGTGGAATACCTATCTAGAGCAAGTGGGACAAGATGATGCGTACGCACTACCGTGGTCAGCATTCAAGCACTTGATGAACGAGAAGTACCGTCCCAGAACCGAGGTCAATAAGCTCAAGACAGAACTTAGAGGGTTACGAACCCAAGGATTTGATATTACCACGTACGAAAGACGATTCACAGAATTGTGCCTATTGTGTCCGGGAGCATTCGAAGATGAGGAAGAGAAGATCGACGCGTTTGTGAAAGGATTACCGGAAAGAATCCAAGAAGATATAAGTTCACACGAGCCCGCCTCCATACAACAGGCATGTAGAATGGCTCACAAACTAGTGAACCAGATTGAAGAAAAAATTAAAGAACAGACTGCTGAAGAGGCCAATGTGAAGCAAGTCAAAAGAAAGTGGGAGGAAAACGGTGATAAGAATCACCAATACAACAACAACAGCAATTACAACAATAATCGCAAAAATTATCCCAACAATCGCAACATCAATCGCAAATACAACAAATGGCCCAACAACAACAACAACAACAACAACAGCAACTACAACAATCATCCCAACAACAATAATAACTGCAACAACAACAACAATCAGAAGCAGCTATGCCAAAGGTGTGAAAAGTATCACTCGGGGTTCTGCACCAAATTTTGCAATAAGTGTAAAAGAAATGGTCATAGCGCGGCGAAGTGTGAGGTCTACAGACCAGGGGTTAATAGAACGAAAGGAACAAATCGTGTCAGAACGAGTAATGGCGGAGCAAGTAGTGTCGGAGCAAGTTATGCCAATGTAGTTTGTTATAAATGTGGAAAACCGGGCCACATTATTAGAAATTGCCCGAACCAGGAGAACACGAATGGACAAGGCCGCGGAAGAGTTTTCAATATTAATGCGGCAGAGGCACAGGAAGACCCGGATCTTGTTACGGGTATGTTTCTTATTGACAATAAATCTGCTTACGTTTTATTTGATTCGGGTGCGGATAGAAGCTATATGAGTAGAGATTTTTGTGCTAAATTAAGTTGTCCATTGACGCCTTTGGATAGTAAATTTTTACTCGAATTAGCAAATGGTAAATTAATTTCAGCAGATAATATATGTCGGAATCGAGAAATTAAATTGGTTAGCGAAACATTTAAGATTGATTTGATACCTGTAGAGTTAGGGAGTTTTGATGTGATAATCGGTATGGAATGGTTGAAAGAAGTGAAAGCAGAGATCGTTTGTTACAAAAATGCAATTCGCATTATACGAGAAAAAGGAAAACCCTTAATGGTGTACGGAGAAAAGGGCAACACGAAGCTACATATTATTAGTAATTTGAAGGCACAAAAACTAATAAGAAAAGGTTGCTATGCTGTTCTAGCACACGTCGAGAAAGTACAAACTGAAGAAAAGAGCATCAATGATGTTCCCATTGCAAAAGAATTTCCCGATGTATTTCCGAAAGAATTACCTGGATTACCCCCACAGCGATCCGTTGAATTTCAAATAGATCTTGTACCAGGAGCTGCACCAATAGCTCGTGCTCCTTACAGACTCGCACCCAGCGAGATGAAAGAACTGCAAAGCTAATTACAAGAACTTTTAGAGCGTGGTTTCATTCGACCAAGTACATCACCGTGGGGAGCTCCTGTTTTGTTTGTCAAGAAGAAAGATGGTACATTCAGGTTGTGTATCGACTACCGAGAGTTGAACAAACTTACCATCAAGAACCGCAACCCACTACCGAGAATAGACGACTTATTTGATCAACTACAAGGCTCGTCTGTTTATTCAAAGATTGACTTACGCTCCGGGTATCATCAAATGCGGGTGAAAGAAGATGATATTCCAAAGACTGCTTTCAGAACACGTTACGGTCATTACTAGTTTATGGTCATGCCGTTTGGTTTAACTAATGCACCAGCTGTGTTCATTGACCTTATGAACCGAGTGTGTGGACCATACCTTGACAAGTTTGTCATTATTTTCATTGATGACATACTTATTTACTCAAAGAATGACCAAGAACACGGTGAACATTTGAGAAAGGTGTTAGAAGTATTGAGGAAGGAAGAATTGTACGCTAAGTTTTCAAAGTGTGCATTTTGGTTGGAAGAAGTTCAATTCCTCGGTCACATAGTGAACAAAGAAGGTATTAAGGTGGATCCGGCAAAGATAGAAACTGTTGAAAAGTGGGAAACCCCGAAAACTCCGAAACACATACGCCAGTTTTTAGGACTAGCTGGTTACTACATAAGGTTCATCCAAGACTTTTCCAGAATAGCAAAACCCTTGACTGCATTAACGCATAAAGGGAAGAAATTTGAATGGAATGATGAACAAGAGAAAGCATTTCAGTTATTGAAGAAAAAGCTAACTACGGCACCTATATTGTCATTGCCTGAAGGGAATGATGATTTTGTGATTTATTGTGACGCATCAAAGCAAGGTCTCGGTTGTGTATTAATGCAACGAACGAAGGTGATTGCTTATGCGTCTAGACAATTGAAGATTCACGAACAAAATTATACGACGCATGATTTGGAATTAGGCGCGGTTGTTTTTGCATTAAAGACTTGGAGGCACTACTTATATGGGGTCAAAAGTATTATATATACCGACCACAAAAGTCTTCAACACATATTTAATCAGAAACAACTGAATATGAGGCAGCGTAGGTGGATTGAATTATTGAATGATTACGACTTTGAGATTCGTTACCACCCGGGGAAGGCAAATGTGGTAGCCGATGCCTTGAGCAGGAAGGACAGAGAACCCATTCGAGTAAAATCTATGAATATAATGATTCATAATAACCTTACTACTCAAATAAAGGAGGCGCAACAAGGAGTTTTAAAAGAGGGAAATTTAAAGGATGAAATACCCAAAGGATCGGAGAAACATCTTAATATTCGGGAAGACGGAACCCGGTATAGGGCTGAAAGGATTTGGGTACCAAAATTTGGAGATATGAGAGAAATGGTACTTAGAGAAGCTCATAAAACCAGATTCTCAATACATCCTGGAACGGGGAAGATGTACAAGGATCTCAGGAAATATTTTTGGTGGCCGGGTATGAAAGCCGATGTTGCTAAATACGTAGGAGAATGTTTGACGTATTCTAAGGTCAAAGCTGAGCATCAGAAACCATCAGGTCTACTTCAACAACCCGAAATCCCGGAATGGAAATGGGAAAACATTACCATGGATTTCATCACTAAATTGCCAAGGACTGCAAGTGGTTTTGATACTATTTGGGTAATAGTTGATCGTTTCACCAAATCAGCACATTTCCTACCAATAAGAGAAGATGACAAGATGGTGAAGTTAGCACGACTGTATTTGAAGGAAGTCGTCTCCAGACATGGAATACCAATCTCTATTATCTCTGATAGGGATGGCAGATTTATTTCAAGATTCTGGCAGACATTACAGCAAGCATTAGGAACTCGTCTAGACATGAGTACTGCCTATCATCCACAAACTGATGGGCAGAGCAAAAGGACGATACAAACGCTTGAAGACATGCTACAAGCATGTGTTATTGATTTCGGAAACAGTTGGGATCGACATCTACCATTAGCGCCGTTTGAAGCACTTTATGGTAGAAAGTGCAGGTCTTCGCTTTGTTGGAGTGAAGTGGGGGATAGACAGATTACGGGTCCGGAGATTATACAAGAAACTACCGAGAAGATCATCCAAATTCAACAACGGTTGAAAACCGCCCAAAGTCGACAAAAGAGCTACGCTGACATTAAAAGAAAAGATATAGAATTTGAAATTGGAGAGATGGTCATGCTTAAAGTTGCACCTTGGAAAGGCGTTGTTCGATTTGGTAAACGAGGGAAATTAAATCCAAGGTATATTGGACCATTCAAGATTATTGATCGTGTCGGACCAGTAGCTTACCGACTTGAGTTGCCTCAACAACTCGCGGCTGTACATAACACTTTCCACGTCTCGAATTTGAAGAAATGTTTTACTAAAGAAGATCTCACTATTTCGTTAGATGAAATCCAAATCAACGAAAAACTCCAATTCATCGAAGAACCCGTCGAAATAATGGATCGTGAGGTTAAAAGACTTAAGCAAAACAAGATACCAATTGTTAAGGTTCGATGGAATGCTCGTAGAGGACCCGAGTTCACCTGGGAGCGTGAAGATCAGATGAAGAAGAAATACCCGCATCTATTTCCAGAAGATTCGTCAACACCTTCAACAGCTTAAAATTTCGGGACGAAATTTATTTAACGGGTAGGTACTGTAGTGACCCGAACTTTTCCATGTTTATATATATTAATTGAGATTGATATTTACATGATTAAATGTTTCCAACATGTTAAGCAATCAAACTTGGTAAGACTTGATTAATTGAAATATGTTTCATATAGACAATTGACCACCCAAGTTGACCGGCGATTCACGAACGTTAAAACTTGTAAAAACGACATGACGATATATATATATGGATATACATATGGTTAACATGAGATTATGATAAGTAAGTATCTCCATAAGTATATTAACAATGAGTTATATACATATAAACAAGACTACTAACTTAAGGATTTCGAAACGAGACATATATGTAACGATTATCGTTGTAACGACATTTAAATGTATATATATCATATTAAGATATATTAATATATCATAATATCATGATAATATAATAATTTAACATCTCATTAGATATAATAAACAATGGGTTAACAACATTAATTGAGATCGTTAACTTAAAGGTTTCAAAACAACACTTACATGTAACGACTAACGATGACTTAACGACTCAGTTAAAATGTATATACATGTAGTGTATTTAGATGTATTAAAATACTTTTGGAAGACTTCAAGACATATATCAAAACACTCATACTTAACGAAAATGGTTACAGTTACTTTTCCATTCTTTTCTTTCATCAAGAATTCTAGTCGTATTCTTACCCGTATTATACACAGCTTCAAAACGTACTTACTATGAGTATATACCAATAGGAACTAGCATGGGATTCCACTCTTGATTATGTCATGTATGACTAATCAATTTTAACTTCTACCATGAGCTAGTCAACTAACTAGAACTCCTTTTAACCCCACTCACCACTCACCAATTACCACTCATCATTCACTCCATTTCACTTCCAATTCTCTTTCTAATTCTCTCTCAACACACACACACTATTATGAACGTATTTTTCCAGTAGTTTATCATCATCTTCATCAAAAATCACTTCAATAATCAAGCTATAATCATCATAGGAAGAACACTTCAAGAACACTTCAAAAATCCCTTCAAGTTTACTAATTTACTTCCAAGCTTTCTAATCCATTCCAAGTAATCATCTAAGATCAAGAAACCTTTGTTATATACAGTAGGTTATCTTTCTTATTCAAGGTAATATTCATATTCAAACTTTGATTCAATTTCTATAACTAAAAACTATCTTAATTCGAGTAAAAATCTTACTTGAGCTTGTTTTTGTGTCATGATCCTACTTCAAGAACTTTCAAGCCATCCAAGATCCTTTGAAGCTAGATCATTTCTTTTCACTTCCAGTAGGTTTACCTACTAAACTTAAGGTAGTAATGATGTTCATAACATCATTCGATTCATATATATAAAACTATCTTATTCGAAGGTTTAAACTCGTAATCACTAGAACATAGTTTAGTTAATTCTAAACTTGTTCGCAAACAAAAGTTAATCCTTCTAACTTGACTTTTAAAATTAACTACACACATGTTCTATATCTATATGATATGCTAACTTAATGAGTTAAAACCTGGAAACACGAAAAACACCGTAAAACCGGATTTACGCCATCGTAGTAACACCGCGGGCTGTTTTGGGCTAGTTAATTAAAAACTATGATAAAATTTGATTTAAAAGTTGTTATTCTGAGAAAATTATTTTTATTATGAACATGAAACTATATCCAAAAATTATGGTTAAACTCAAAGTGGAAGTATGTTTTCTAAAATGGTCATCTAGACGTCGTTCTTTCGACTGAAATGACTACCTTTACAAAAACGACTTGTAACTTATTTTTCCAACTATAAACCTATACTTTTCTATTTAGATTCATAAAATAGAGTTCAATATGAAACCATAGCAATTTGATTCACTCAAAACGGATTTAAAATGAAGAAGTTATAGGTAAAACAAGATTGGATAATTTTTCTCATTTTAGCTACGTGAAAATTGGTAACAAATCTATTCCAACCATAACTTAATCAACTTGTATTGTATATTATGTAATCTTGAGATACCATAGACACGTATACAATATTTCGACCTATCATGTCGATACATCTATATATATTTCGGAACAACCATAGACACTCTATATGTGAACGTTGGAGTTAGCTATACAGGGTTGAGGTTGATTCCAAAATATATATAGTTTGAGTTGTGATCAATACTGAGATACGTATACACTGGGTCGTGGATTGATTCAAGATAATATTTATCGATTTATTTCTGTACATCTAACTGTGGACAACTAGTTGTAGGTTACTAACGAGGACAGCTGACTTAATAAACTTAAAACATCAAAATATATTAAAAGTGTTGTAAATATATTTTAAACATACTTTGATATATATGTATATATTGTTATAGGTTCGTAAATCAACCAGTGGCCAAGTCTTACTTCCCGACGAAGTAAAAATCTGTGAAAGTGAGTTATAGTCCCACTTTTAAAATCTAATATTTTTGAGATGAGAATACATGCAGGTTTTATAAATGATTTACAAAATAGACACAAGTACGTGAAACTACATTCTATGGTTGAATTATCGAAATCGAATATGCCCCTTTTTATTAAGTCTGGTAATCTAAGAATTAGGGAACAGACACCCTAATTGACGCTAATCCTAAAGATAGATCTATTGGGCCTAACAAACCCCATCCAAAGTACCGGATGCTTTAGTACTTCGAAATTTATATCATATCCGAAGGGTGTCCCGGAATGATGAGGATATTCTTATATATATGCATCTTGTTAATGTCGGTTACCAGGTGTTCACCATATGAATGATTTTTATCTCTATGTATGGGATGTGTATTGAAATATGAATTTTGTGTTCTATTGTTACGATTTGATATATATAGGTTAAACCTATAACTCACCAACATTTTTGTTGAAGTTTAAAGCATGTTTATTCTCAGGTGAATACTAAGAGCTTCCGCTGTTGCATACTAAAATAAGGACAAGATTTGGAGTCCATGTTTGTATGATATTGTGTAAAAACTGCATTCAACAAACTGATTTCGATGTAACATATTTGTATTGTAAACCATTATGTAATGGTCGTGTGTAAACAGGATATTTTAGATTATCATTATTTGATAATCTACGTAAAGCTTTTTAAACCTTTATTTATGAAATAAAGGTTATGGTTTGTTTTAAAAATGAATGCAGTCTTTGAAAAACGTCTCATATAGAGGTCAAAACCTCGCAACGAAATCAATTAATATGGAACGTTTTTAATCAATAAGAACAGGACATTTCAGACATGACCATTCATACTTTTCAATGGACTTCACCGGAGAGGGAGTGCCCAAGACGAAGTGTTTCGAATGTCGATAGTGAGGAATATGGGGGAGCTATTCTAGCACCCTTGTTAAATCAATTCCAAACTTTCGGTAAAGAGATCAATCAAGAAGTTGCAACAAACGCGTGTTGCAATTCAAGTGGAATGTGAAAGATGCAAGGGTCCTCACCTTACGAAAGATTGTCATCAAGTTATCCAAGTCAAGATCGATAACTTGCCAATGATGACGGAGGCTCAAGTTAACTATGCGGGGTATATGTGGAAAGGAGACTTGAATATTAGTGACATTCTGGAGAACCAAGGTTATCAAGGGAGCACGAGTTTCCAAAGGGGTAATTCATCAAGTTACAACAACTTTCAAAACCAAGGTTACCAAGGACGCCAAAAGCAAGTATCTTTCAATCTTCAAGGAAACCGACGACCATTCAGATTCATCAACAACAACCGAAATAATAACTTCAACCAAAACCAAGGTTACAATCAACAACCCTACAACACTAACCACTAAAATTACCCGAATTCCAACCAACAACAATTTAATGAAAACTGAAATCAAGGTTACAACCAAAACCAATACCAACAACCTATTCGATAACAAGTAGAGAAGAGGCCACCCATTGAGGATATGATAATGAGTTACATGAAGAATGCAGAAACCAATGAAACCTTATTAAAGCAAGAAATCGAGTTACAAAAACAACAAATGCAGAACCAAAAAGCCTCTATTCAAAACCTAGAAAAAGACTTAAGGTGTTGCAAATATTCTATCGAAGAGACCACTGGGTACTCTGCCATCAAATACCCAAACCAACCCTAACCATGCCTCAAACCATAACCAAGCTAGTTCATCTAACACCACACAGAGAGACAAAAATACTCAATATTTTGATTATGCTCAAGTGAATTCACTTTTTACAATCGAAGAGGAAGATCAACCCGATTATTCTTGTGTTTTTACATTCGAGTATGAAGATAAACATAAGGATTTAAATGTTGAAGGTGTATGGTTTGATATGGATGAAGAAATGAGATCCATCATAATAGAGCTTGGTGTATTCAAGTTCTCCGATTGGTCCGATGTTGCGGATTATACTCCTCGTTGTGTGAAGAGCGTGATGTCAATGCAGACTACCGAGTCCTCATGTACAACACTAGGAGATGAAGTCACGGAGATTTAATTAAGCAATGTTTTTAAGGGAGTTGATTTGAACAAGGTCAAAATCGAGGCAACAGTAGGAGATGGTTTAAAGGAGAATGAGCAAAAAATTGAGATTGAGGTGCATGCTATACCAAAGATGAGGGAATACAAGACACCTATCCCGTATCATCAAGCTTTACTTCCAACACATCTAAAGGAGGGGGTTTGTAAGCCTCTTCAAGTTGAAAATAAAAATATTTGTGTGAATATTCCCTTGGTGGAAGTGCTCGCGAATATGCCCAACTATAAAAAATTCGTAAATACACTTAGGGCCAAAAAGGGGGAATATGAACAAGCATCCACCACCTTCCTAAAAAGGGAGTGTGATGGGATTTGAGATAACAAAACTTACCACCCAAATTGGGCGATTCCGGGCCTTTCCTAATCCATTGTCATGTAAACGGGTCAGAAATGCTAACCTCTTTAGCTGACTCAGGGGCAAGCATATATTTCATGCCCACTCTTTGTACACAAAGTTAGGCCTTGGTGATCTTGTACCCACAGAAATGGGAGTCAAATTAATTGACCAATCCATTAGTCACAGTATGAGGATCGCTGCGGATTTAATTGTCAAGGTGGGATAAATGGAATTTCCGGATGATTTTGTTATTGTTGATATAAAAGAGGACCCAGTTGTAGCCTTTGTATTGGGTAGACCTTTCTTAGTAACTGCGGGTTCTTTGTTTGACCTAAGGGCCGACAAGTTGACCTTAAGAGACCAAGGAAAAAGCATGAGCTTTCAAAGCAAATGCACTATTTTGCCACCAATACCCAAAACCACACCAAATATGATTGCTAGTGTGCAAGGCACTACAAGCACAACTCAAGTTGGTTCACCAACTAAGTATGGGGGAGAGTTAATATGAAACCCTAAGTAAACCCAAGAATGAAGTTGAAATCATTAACAAATTAATGAGAAAGCTATATGGGCGGGTTCATCGAGCTACATCCAAAAAGGATGAGCACTTAAGACACCAGTTAGTATCCCATTTTTCTAAACCGTTAAGCTAAAGAAATTGATCATGGAGACTAAAGTAATGGATGACTGGTGTTAATTGAACTCATATGTGGGTTTGAGTCGGGTGAAAGACTCGTTAAATACTTTCCACAACGTTGTTTATAGCTCATTTTAGGATTGCATTTCATGTAGTTTGCTTGATATTGATTTTCATAATTGCATTTGCATTTAGGAGCTTTTCATGCATTTGGGAAAACTTGAAAAATACCAAAAATAGTTTGTTTGAAGGAGTTTAAGCTGAAAATGTGTTAAAATATGAATTTGGAGGGTGCAGATCTAAAATACGGTGTATTGCCAAAATATGTGCCGCATCTTGAAGAAATGTGGCGCACGAAAATCTCAAATGTGGCGTACCTGTAGTGTAAAAACACTACCTCCAAAGTCATAAGTTTTTCAAGTAAAGAAGTATGGCGCATGTGTTCTTAGATACGGCACATCCCTTTTTGATGAAATGCGGCATCAGCATATGAATGCGGCGCATTTGGTGCCTGAATCTTAAGCTTTAAACACAAATTTTCCCCTACTTTTTCACACACCCACTTGCTTACTCTCTCTCTCAACAGTCAAGTTCCACAAATTCAAACCCTAACATAGAATTACCATCTTTTGTGAAGATTTCTTACATTATCAACATCATTTAACATGGGAAAAGTAAGATTCATGAATCATTGCTCTTTATTTTCAAAATTGCACATGATTCTTACCATGTTCTTGCTTGCACTTGTTTCCCAGATTTGTGAACAATTGATGATGATTGTGTTATATTGGTGATGGATTCTTGTTATTAACATGCTTCCTAACATGAACTTTAAATTTTTAGGGTTCATCTCAATTTGGGGCTTTTTGAATGTGGTATCTATTTGAGATTGTAATGATGTAATTAGCTATTGTGGGTTAATTTAACATGTCTAGTTCAAAAAGATACCAACTTTCTTGCTTGTATGTACCTAAAATTGAAATTAGGGTTCTTTGGATTTTGACTATGTTTAACCAAGTGGGGTGACTTAGTGGTTAAAGCTTGTTTGTTTGTGGTTGAAAATTTTGTAACATGGCCAATTGCTACACTTTGATAGATGCTTCTAATCTTAAGTTTAGTTTGACTTTTTTAAACTTTGACTAAGGTTTGACTTTTTGCAATTGGGCCATGCTGACCGAATGTGGTTATTTGATTTGAAGTTGCGTGATTGAGCATACTACTTGATGGAGATTATTTGTGCTATGCCGTAATTTTGATGAACTATTTGGACAAAGTTTAAGGGTTAACCTTATACTGTTTGCATGTTTATAAGTCAAAACATATGTGGGGGACATCTAAGCCAATAATTTTGGGTGAACATATTGTCTAACGCTAATGGTTGTTGTCTTCTATCATGGTTTTGTTCTTGGGTGCAGGATGCTCAGTTTAACGACCCTTATATTCCACTCAAACAACCTACTCAAAAGAAGCGATTCATTTTGTTCCTTCTTTCCTCATCATCCGAGGAGGGTGAAGATTCCCTATCACCCGATGCAAACACCAACATATTAACAATGACCCACCAAAAATGGTTGCAAGCCACCTTTCGAGATGTAACCGTTAGGTTCTGAATGAGCAATAGGATACATATGCCAGTGAGTCTAGCTAAGTACATTGACTGAGAACCATTAGAGTCAGCGGGTATGATCGATGAGATACGGGACACATTTACGGTTGAGTACTTTCACTAAATCATGTGCCCTTGGGAGCCTTTACTTGATATCCATGAGGATGTCTACCCATTGCTAACATGTGAGTTCTTAACCACCCCGAGGGTCAACTTCAATGTTCGTTTTCCAATGCTAAATGACTACCTCACATTTAGGCTAGGGGGAAGAGAAGCAGCTAAGCATGAGCCGATTTATGAAGTGTCTAGGTCTCAATGATGGTTTCTCGCCCAATGTTATTTTCATGTACTTGGCCAAGTGTGAAACTTTCCAACCCTAACGAGTTTGACCCAAAAAGAGTGTGGCATAAGATAAGTAGGGCAGAGTTCACTCCCACCAACCAAGTGTCCAACGCACTTGCAAGCCATAAACTAAGGTGCATCCACCGCTTCATTGCAAACACCATATCCACTGCGCGGAGGACAATGACAAGATGACAGTGCTAGATATTTGGTTGGTGCATAGAATCTTCAATCAAAAGCACGTGCGTGTCCCTAACCTCATTGCAAGTTACCTCTTTGACGCAAGTGGAGAAAAATCCATGCTCCCAAGTGTTGGAGGTCACTTTGTAACTCGCATTGCCAAGCTTTTGAAGGTCAACTTGAATGAGCTGGAGAAGCTCCTGATAACTCGATTCGGTTATAATGATTACAAGAAAGGGCACATCTTAATGTAAAATTCCAACAATTTGGTGGTGCATTGGGAAGAGTAAGGAACCCCGACATGTAATGGGTAAATGGTAATTCATCTCAATCATGGTTTTTTAAACAATTTGATAATATGGAATGTAATTTAAGATATTTTTATTATTGTGTGTCAGAAGCCTTTGGGTTGATAATTTTGTGCGAGGTAGCATGCTTGTGTTGCTACTCTCGTACACTATTATACTTTGAATTGTAATAACTTGATGCTTGTTGTGGAATATATTGTGGTTGTTTGTGGTATTTTGGCTTGTTTGTGGTTCTTACTGGTAGGATATTATTGTTGATTGATCCAAGCTTGGCATTAAGTTCAGGCATCAAGCTCATTAACTTGCAATGTTTGGCGACACTTTTTCGATTTATATGACTACGAAGACAATTGTTCTTAGTAACTGGTCTCAATTCTCTTCTCTTCTCATTTTTTTCTATTTTTCCCTTTAAATTATTTCCATTTTTTATGATTACATGTTATAGGGACATTACATGGATCCAAGTTGGGTTGGGGAATAATTTTTGGGTTAAATGTCTAAAATTTGAAAATGTCGCATACACATAAAAGTTAATCGATGCAAGTTGCTGAAAAAATTTTGGGACAAGGTTTTACCATTACAATTTCACAAATCATTAAGTAACTAAATGGTATAAAACTTGTATTTCGGGGAGTAAAGTCTTCCCATGTGTTTCATAGTTAAGGAAGTAAAGACATCCTTATTGTTACAAGTTTAATTAGAAGTAAACTCATCCACTTTAATGAGATTCATGTGCTTACAGTTAACATTTTTCAAAGTAGAAACAATTTATGCATGAAAGTAAAGTCTTCCATGATGTTTCAAAAACTAAGTGCCTAAAGTTTCAAACTTTATCATTTTCGGATGATTAAGTCCATCCTCTAAGGAAGTAAAGTCTTCCGAATTTCATTTTACTTGGTGTGAGAGACTTCCTAATCCACACCATTTCATATTGACATTGGTTGATGCATCATTTCATAATGTATCACACCGATGTATCATACTGTGGAAAGAAGAGCCCCGAGCTTCACAATTGTCACGACCCAGAAAATTTCGACTAAATTTAAATCAAAATCTCGATACGATATTATATTTTTGACACGATAAGCAGAGTATGTAACGTTGAGTCTCAAAAATTTTGAACTTTTTTCATATATTCAATTAACCTTCGACCATTTTCGACGATTCACGAACAATAGATATGTAGATATAAATAATTAGATATAAATAATTATATATAATAATACATTAATAAATTATTAATTGTTGGAATTAAGAATATAGAATAATAAATGATATAATAAATTTTATTATTAAAATGAATATATATATATATATATATATATATATATATATATATATATATATATATATAGTATATTGAAAATAAATGATTTCGAGCTTAATCAGTAAACGGTTGCAATACTCGGTTGATATTTCGTTAGTGTTCATATAGATCTAATACGAGTTTATGAAGGATTAAAATAAAAGTTGGACTGTAAATCGATTACGAAGATTATAGGCTTGATAGAAATATTTTTACCTTTTTAGTTTAAATTTTAATACTCCGTACATATTACTTGGAACTAAAAATGAACTTTAGACGAACCTTTTTTATCAGGTTTCAAAGAGTTAATGACCAGAATAAATAACTGGACTTAATATAAAAATTTAGAATTTTTAGGAAAACTTTTAAATATTAACTTATTAGCAATGAACCACGATATAACAGTCCTTAAATTGAAATATCTACAGATTATGACAAGAAGCCGATGGCTTCACTGTGGCATCACTGTTTTATGTTGGATTCATTCATAAAGTGTTAAATATATTATAATTGTGGATACTAGTACTAATCTATTATTGATTGATAGATATTAATATATATATATTACTGTAATCCATTTAACTTATATATATACAACATATATATCCATCCTTAGATTAGCAAAGGAAGGAATGATCCCACCTCACTCTCTTTTCAAACCTTCATCATTTAATTAACCGTCACCACCTCCTGCATTTAATCTTGCTCGACATACACATACACCTCCACCATCATTTTACTGTTTCTGGTTCTCTTCTTTGTGAACCCACACTCGACAAAACCATCAAGACCCAATCAAAACATCCATCGTGAGCTGCTGCATTTTTTTCTTTTTGTGTTCGAATCACTTCACCATTGTCGCTACTCATTTACTGTTGTGAGTAGATTCTGTTCGAATTTAATGAGACCACTCAAAACAACCACCTTACAAACCATCATTTAAATTGTGTTGCTTCTTCTTATTCAAAATCCACCACCACCGAAGTCACCAGTGAATCCCATTACTGCAACTGTTATTATAAGGCTACTGCAGCTGCTAGTTATTTTCTTCCTATTTCAAAAGTACAACCAACCCACCAACGAAACCCAATTGTCCCAATTTATGCTACTATCTTCTGTATTTTCCTGTTTGTATTCCGAAACCACCTTCATCACCATTCTTTGTCTCGTGTTCCAAGCTTAATACATATGAATTATATTATGTATATTTCGGTTTCTTAAGATAATCCCAAAAACAATACATGGATCACCCTGAACACCCCTCTTGGTCATCACTTTC